>NC_086172.1:176032347-176282347 GCF_023053635.1 Elgaria multicarinata webbii | reverse complement strand
AAAACAGCCATTATTCTTTTTTTTTCTTTTTTTTTAAAAAAGTATTAAGAAGTAGGTCGACCCTAACCTTCCCCTCCCTCGATTAATAGTTAATAATCCGAATTTAAGATTTTTATTTTTTTACTTCTTGAAGGAGGAAGGGGGGTTCTAACCCTCTGCCTTTTGGTTTCTTTTGTAGGAAAAAAATATATATGAAAACACCCTCCTGGGCTTTGAGAACTCCTGCACCCTAACTCGGCCGGGTGGTTTTTCCACGATTATTTTTTTTTAACGAGCAGATTTTCAAGAAGTTTTAAGGTAAGTGAGAAATAATATCTATGTCTGTTGTATCTATCTATATCAATAGATTATTATTTGGCGTTTTTTTCAGATCTTGTTCGTTGCTTTATAAAAAGAAGGCGAAATCGGAAAGGCCAACGGGATTATTCCCCCCCCCCTCCCGTTCACCTGGCTTTTAGAATCGCGAACCGCTTGGGAGGAAGTTCTATTGAAATCAATGGGACTTCCTTCCTTTCTTTTACGAGGGGGTGTGCGTGCGTGTGTGTTTAAGGATCTGTTAGGTCTCTCTACTGGAGAAAGTTGTTATGAGGGTTTGTTCTTCTAAACGTATCTCAGTGATACATTGCTAGAAGGCTTTCTAAATCGTAAAAAAAAACCAGTCATCAATAAGTGTGATTTTGATTTAGTTTACGAAAAACAAATGGAAAAAGACGCTGTGAGTTTTATTCGTTTGTTTGTTTAAATCTCTCCTGCTCAGCCTCGGCCCTCCAGGTTAATTGCTTTTCATATATATATCATATATATATATATAAATTTCCCCTCCTAATAAAAAAATGCAGGTGATAAGTTTTATTGCTTTTTTGTTTCGTGTGTGTGTGTATGTGTGTGTGTGTGTGTTGGTGGAGGAGGAGGATAATTCAAACACAACTTCTGGTGCATAACTGCTCCATCCATAAGCCACTTAAGGGAAAGCACTTGGGTTTACTTCCCATTTGGCTCAATGCCCTGCTTGTTTACTCGCAAGTAAACACCATTGAATTCAACCGGACTTGGACATAATCAGTGTGTAAAAAAAAATAGATTTGCAGCCAGAGATCCTGTTGGGGGCCTGGATGCGAACGGGGTGCAGAGAGAGGCGACGAAAATGATTTAAATCTTTAGTCTGGGGCTGAGCTGGGCTGTGAGTTCAACAGATTCTTTCTTTCTTTTTTGTCATTGGGGGGGAGGGGAGAGGAAATGTGGATTAAATCCACCCAACTCGCCGGTTATTGATAAATAGAGCTCTCCCTGAGACTCAGATCGATAGACTTAAAACATATTTTTGGCAAACACAGCATTGGGTTCTCAAGCAACTGGGACGAAACTTAGAAAGGAGGAGAGAGAGAGAGAGTTTTGAAAAAGGGGAGGTTGATCAGGTACGATCCAATGTGGCTAAAATATACTTTTGTTGTTTATTTGAGGTTACTTACAGTGGCAAGCTTTTGAGTTGCACAGATCTCTGAAGCAGGGTTTTAAAAAAGAAAGTAAGAAAGGTCAGGAGGCATTGAGAGTGAGTGAGAGAGAGAGACGCGGGGCAGAAACGAGGCTGTTGTTGTCTGAAGATGGAAAAGAGAAAATGGATTCTGTGGGGTCCAACTGGATCCGGAGAGACGTTTTGATTTGGGTTTGGGAGCCCCAGTTCTTTGCTTAGAACGCAGCCCCATTGACGGTTTACTCCCGAGGAGATCGCCTAACTTGTGTGGCAAGCAATGGAGGCTACCGTTCACTTTACACACTTTTGGGGCGGCGGGGGGAGGGGGGAGAAGCGCGAACCAGGCTAGAAGTTTCCAACATTTTTGCCTAAGCTCACGAACACAGTTCCGAAGAATATCCGAATATTTCTAAATATTATTCATATGTAACTTTGGCCACTGTACCCTCAAAAAACGACGGTTGAATGAAACTGAAGTGTAAGGAAAACCTTTTTGCTCACTTGGGTCTTTCGAGTTGTTGAGTTCTGCCTTTTTTAAAAAAATAAACAAGAAGATTATTATTATTATTTTAACATAGGAATGGCACCATTTAACTTTCTACACTATTTAAATCTTGGGCGATATCGTGTGTGCGTAAGTGTATCGCACCCACAGAAATATTTTGTGGGTTATGTGGAATTATATAATGAAATGATGGCATGGAAACATGTGAATAAATTACGAATGTTCCAACATGCCGGAGTTACATAGAGACGAGTTGCTTATTATCCTAGGTTTGTTGTGCAAAATGTTAGCATTCCTTTTACACGGAGATATGAACGAATATGGATTGCGCAGAGCGAAATTTCGGTTTGGGTGGGTGCTTTTCCTCTTCGGCCACACTCCTGCTTTCGGCCTTCCTTAGCGATATGTCCCATTAGAAATCAGGCAGATTTTCCACCGGGATTAGGATGGACCCATCATGACTTGGAGTTTCCGCCAGTTTCGCTGACGCACACGGATTCCAGGGAGAAAGCCTCCCTGGTACGGCAAAGAAGAGGTTTAGGATCGGGTCCGAATTCTCCGGGTGACCTTGCATGGAGGCCGTGAATGAGCCTTCAGGTCTATGGGACTTGACTTTCCATCTAGGATCACGCTTCAAATCTTGATCCTAAGGGAGGGGGCGTGGGGGGGTCCACAGGGAGATCAAGCCGAACCACGTTTCCTCGGAAGTAAATCAACTGGCCTTCTTACTCTCCCGTGGTAAGCGTGCATGGAAGGCTTGCAGGTTTACTTGGGAAAGGATTTCTACTGAAATTGACGTCCTGGTTTTCGGGTGCTGAGTGAGCATCACACCCTGTGGAGTCGGCGAGGCAGCTGAAGGCAAACTTTGGGCCTGATCCATGCGTCCATCACCAAACTCATGCTGATTATGGATGGTTTGGGGGACAGGACGCGTTCTCGGACTTCAGTGGGCTTGGAGTTTGTAGGTCTTCTTTGAGAAAACAAACCAGAGAGTGAGTTGGTTGGAGCGCGCGCAGGAGACACACACACGCACAACCCAAGCCTGCGATCCTTTCCTCGTTTACCCGTGAGCAAGGGCCGTGGAACTCAATGAGGTGAACGTTTGAGTAGACCTGCCTAGGCTTGCGCTTTCAAATGGCCTAATCCGGAGCCGCCGCTTTAGACGCGAGAGGATTTCGGGATTTTCAACCCGAAGGCTTTTTCCATGCCCCCAAACAATATTTTTTTTTTGAGGGAGGGGAGGGGGGAAACGTCGGAGAGCCCCCAGCCCAAGTGGTTGAGCGCAATTTGGGAGAAGATGCGGTATTAGGAGTACCTGCCTCTTTGTAATTCGGTTTGGGTGGGGATAAGCCTGTGCGCATTTGTGGGAGAGAAATTGGAGAGGCGGAAAAGAGGGAAGAGAAGAGAAGAGAAGAGAATTCTACTGGGCGCTAGTGGCTGTTTTTCTTCCTGGAAGTTACTTCGGGACTCCGAGGGTTAGTCCACGCGGTGGCTGCCCCCAAGCAGACCCCGTCTTCGTGGGCTGCCTCTCCGCTAACCTCTCTGCCAGTCGATATAATGTTTTCTTTCATCCTCATCAGGCAGAAAATTAATCAACCCAAATGTTTCTGAGAGCTGTTGCGGGCCTCGCGTAATTAGAGGACGTGTGCCGCCCGGATTATCTCGTTAGTTTATCAAGAAAACATTTATTATAATTAATTCTTGGACGGGGTAATTATAATTGAGCGGGGACGGAGCAACTGGTAGTTGGGGTCCTTGAGAGGAGGGAGGAGGAGGAGGAGGAGGAGGAGGAAGGGGGGGCGAGCGACAGATTGCTGCCTTAAGAACAGCCGTTGCGTCCAGAGCTTCAGTGGGAAGGGCGAGTGCGCATTCCTCTCCTCCTCTGCTGCTGAAGGGTTTGACTTCGGATCAGGTAGGGTTGGAAGCAAGGAGAGGAAAACTTTTCTCTTGCTCTCTGAGGCCCTTTGGGGACGTTCTCCAAAGGCGCACCTCTGGTTTCGGGACGCTTAGGATCGCGCGGTGAACCCGGTTGGTTTTCAAGGAGGGCTACTTTCAAGGGCAAATGTGCGTAGGCTTGCCTCCCTCCCCCCCCCCCCAAAGTGTTTTCCTTCAGTGAAAAGCGCTGTGGGTCTTTGGTGAGAGGGGGGGAGAGAGAGAGAGAGAAGGACGAGGGAGTTACTTCGCTAGAGGAAAGTTTTTAAAAAGAAACCATTTTTCACGGACACGCTCCAGCCGAAGGGAAACACGTTTGAGTTGGATTGATTTGAAGCACTCCTTCCCCTCATTTCCTCTCCTCCACCCCCCACTCCCCCCAATCAGTGGGGCTAAACAGGCTTCACTTTGGTGTGGATCGGGCCCAGCCGTTGATGGAAGGTTTTGAGTCGGTTTCCGAGAGAAACTGGAGGTGGAAGGAAGGAAGGGGTGACTAAAAGAAGAAAAAAATGGTTCGTGTGTGTATGTTCAATACTGCACGAACGACGTTTTTTAAACCTATTTTCTATACTAAACAGAGAAGGCAGGAGCGCTTAAAAGTTTTGGATTTGGGGAAGAATGGGACGAGTTAAGGTTATTCGTGGAAGGCGGACTGGCTAAAGGTTATACAGATAGGATGTGGCAACCCCATCCGCTGCATATCTGCTCAGAACCGAGTACCGCTGAGTCCAATGCGGCTTACTCCAGAGTAAGCGTCGATAGGAGAACAGCGCATGCTGCCTCGGGAGTCATCCGCGCTGCGTCTAATGGGACTTACTCCTTGGTCAGTGAGTACAGGGTTGCAGCCTGAAAGCGGAACCCTGGGCCTGCCTCCTCAGAAGTAAGTCTGGCTGAGTTCCTCTGGGCTTATTCCCAGGTAAGGGTGCCTAGGATTGCAGCCTGAACTAAGTAGTCGTTGGACTTGGGCGAGATTCAAAGGGCTGCAACCGATATTACTGTTACAAGGCGTTCCCTTAGAGGAGACGGTTGTGTCCCCGGGTGCGGTAGGGAAGCTGACCTGAGTTTTCGTGGACGTGGGAACGGGTCGGTTGTCAGGCTGTCCGGTGTTGACTGCAGCTAACAAACAGAGTTAAGGCCCGATCCCTGGTCATTCTGACTCAGAAGTTAGTTCCGTTCAGTTCTATGGGCCTTACACCCTATAGGGTTTACGTGTGCATTGGGGTGCGCTCACACCTTTACTCCACTGAAATCAATTCAGTGGCAAAACTGAAATTGATTTGAATGGATGGAACTGAAAGAGAGAGAGAGAGAGAGAGAGGCAGGAGCCATTACCATATATATGCTGGTGCGCTTCGAAGACCCTTAACTTTCTCGAGGATTATTATTATTTTATTATTTTATATAGCGCTATCCTTCAAAAAATAATAATTATACAGCACCATTATTTTTGTCCTTTTCCTTTTTTTTTTTTAATGAGGGAAGGAAACTCATTCCCATTTTATAAGCCTTCTGCATCAAGCAACCGGACCCTAAAAGGCGATTCCGTAAGTTGAAAACAAACCAACCAACCAAAAATCCAAACTTTCTAATAAATTCAGATTTTGAAGGCCATGGGATTCTCTTCCTAGGAGGTGTGGATAGGATCGGACCCTCACAGCCAGTTCTCTGCAAAAATTATCCCGTGGGTCTTGTTCCGGCTTTAATGTGGGTAGAATTGGGCTCCTGGACTCTTTGATTTCGAAGGGGAAATGAAAACCCCGGCTTAATTCCTTCTCACTAATTTAAAAACGTTTCGTTTCGGCTGGACATATGTGGCCACATATTTCGGACGGGGTGCGGTCTATTCCTTCCCCCCACTGCTCCTCTGTGAGAATATTTAAATCTGTTTTTTTTAAAAAATCAAAAATCACATGTCTGTATACTTTAAATCAATTCTTTCAAAATTAATATACTGCGATTCCTTAGACTATAGAGGAATCAGAAAAAGAAAGAAAAACCGATTCTGAGTCCTGGCCCTCGAAGAACTGACTTTCAAGTCAATTGTTTTTAAGGACAGGATAGGACCCCTCTTCACTTTTGGTTTTATGGAATAAGCGTGGTTTTTTTTTTAAGAAATTTTTTTTCATGGAACCGATCGCCTCATCCACAACTCATCTTTAGCTGCCTTTTTCTTTTGCCTTCTCCCCTCCCCCTTTTGCATCGAAGGGGACGAAACGGTCACATTTTAACCTGCTGGAAGTCCTTTAAGGCGGCTTCTAGCCACGTCAAGGAGCCGAGGGTCGCCTTGGGCTAGTAGAAATCGCGCTCCCCACCGAGGAACGCCTGCTTTCGAGCAAGGCTGCGATTCTCCGCACTTTCTCCTTGATGGGACAGGACAGAGTCTGATCCATTGAGCTCAGCACGGATATAGACTATTTGAGACCCCATCTGCGGTAAAATAGCCCTTAGCTGTGGGTAGGATGGAGCAGACGCCTAACCTACCCGGGGAGGTGAGGGGGGGGGGGGCGCTGAGAAGTTTTTTATCCCAGGACCCGTTGGCCCTGTGTTTGAGATCTTATAGTCCCACCAAACACACTTCGATTCTGGTCGGGTGAACGTTTAAAACGGCGCGTGGGTGAATTCGGGGACCTTTGGGCATCGCCGCTGGGTGAATGGGGCTCCTGACGTCATGGGCCCACGCGTGGGCGTCGGGGGTGGCGTCGGGGGGGGGGTTTCTTATCCGGATCCTAAACGGGCTTTCGCGGGTCCCATTTGCCAGGAAGATTTTTGCACGTGGATTTGCTCCGGTTTAAAGTCTTTTGGATAGGGGATGAAAGCGGGTTAAGGTGGTAGACCTCAGGTTTGGATGCAGCCCCGGCTTAGGGAACACTTCAGAGGTCCCACAAACTTTGAGTCATTCGCTTCCCCCCCCCCACCAAAAAGAAAAAGAAAAAACCCTTTCGAGGCATTAACTTTCCCCAAAAAATCTTGTAATGGCGCAACCCTATGCTTGTTTAGGCAGTGGGGAAAAAGTCCTACAATTCCCAGCCGGCTGGAGAATGCGGAGAGTTGTAGGACATTTTTCTGTCTAAACAGATTTAGGATGGCACCATAAGTAAGTTAACAAAAATAAAAATCCCATCGAACACAACTCGGAGCAAACTTTGCAACCCTATGCCCGGTTTCTAGGAAGAAAGCCTATGGAACTCAATGAGACTCAGGAAAAAAATACGCCTAGGACTCCTATGCTACTTGGCACTCTCATTGGCGTTCTCGCCCTCGGCCTACGCAGCTCTTTGCTTAGAAATCATTTCCATTCCGAAATCTGGAAGTCTTTTATTTATTTATTTCCTTCCAAATGAGGTGCTTTGGGTGAGGCGCTGTCAATTTCCAAGAGGGAAGGTTGGCAAGGCGTGGGTGGGTTAGAAAGGAAAGAAACGAGAGTTATAACAACAAGGGGGGAAAGGGATCTTTTATGGGGTCGATGTGGACAGGTCTGGGTTCAAATCCTGCTGGAGGGAGAGAGGACAAACCGGTCTCAAACACCTTCACAGGGTTGTTGCGCGGATAAAATGGGATAAGGCTTCCTCCTTGGAGGAAGCAATGCCATAAAAGAAATGGGGGTGATTTGGGATCAGAAGACCAAAAATGACTTCGAATTGGCTTTCTTTCATTGGGTTTCTGCCTTTAAAAAAAAGAGAAGAAAAAAAGGTCTTTGGGAGATGGAGAATCCGGGTGCGGCCTCCTTCTCCCAAACTTCAATCTCATTAGATCTTCGGAGGAGTCTTAACCCCACATTTTCTTTCCCCAAATGCTCAAGGGTTTAATCTGTCAGGAGCGGTTAGCATCACCCTTTGGAATCCTTGCGACGGTTTAGCGGTGGGGGGAAGCGAATCAATAGAGGGGGGGCTGGGAGGGGGGGTTCAAAGGGCAGCTGGCATCCGAAAAGGTGTTAAAATGAATAAACACACACCTTCGAAAGACCGCTGGGCGGGGTGGGGTGAGGAGAAGGAGGAGGAGGAGGAGGAGGAGGAGGAACGGACAACGAAATGGTGCGATGCCTTATCTTTGTGGATTGGGCCCTAGACCAATTTACCCCCCCCCCCAAAAAAAAACACACCAACAGCAACCCACCACCAAACAAACGAAAAATCCGTCTCTCTTCTTTTCTGGTGCTCACATTGTCGAAGGTTATAATCGCCTCGCTTAAGGTAACCCTTTCCCCAAAAGAGAACTGGAAAAGGATATATATATATATATATATATATATATATATATATATATATATATTCCCCACTTCACGGAAAAAAGTTAATTACTTGTTTGTTTAGCTTGCAACAAGCTGGCCTCCCCAAGTGTTTCGAAAAGTCTTGGAAATCTGGGGGTCTCTCGCTCGCTCGCTCTCGCCTCTAAATCTAATTAGCCCAAGTGCTAATTAGGGGGGGACACAGCTGAAAGAAATCACTTCAGGCATGCAATGATAGAGGGTATGGTGGATCAGGGCAGGCGACTGGTCCCCCGTCCCCCACCCCCCACAAAACCCAGCTTAGATCTTCTCTAAAGTGGGTATTTTAATTCTAAACTTTGGGGGCTTGGCTAAGGGGTGCTTCTTTTGCAGTTGCAAAATCCGGGGTAATTAAAAAGCTGGGGGAGGGGTTGGGCAACAGATACGGTCCTTTGTCGTGGAGGAAAACTGGTGGGGGGGGGGAGAGAGAGAGAGGCTTTGTTAGCAGCCTTATTTATTTAGCCAAGGGGTCCTTTGTGACTGCAGAATGGGGCCCCCAATCAACTGTTGTGGGAGACAATTAACGACTTGGTAAGCTTAGAGAAACCCAGGCAAATGCCCCCCTCCCCTGGATAGCAAGCCGGTGTGGGCACATGAGTCTGTGTGTGTCGTGGGCGGGTGGGGGTGAGGAGTTCCTAAGGAAGGAGGCAATTACTGTATGTATGCACTGTAACTTTTGGGGAGGGGAGGGGGGAGAGGAATGAGTTTCTCGAGGTAGTCACACCCCATCGAGCTATGCTTTTCCAGTCTGCATCTGGGTGATTTTGCAAGGGGTTCGATTTCTGGCCCAGCTAGGTCTGTGGAAACCAGGCCTATTAACCCACCTTCTTATTTGCAATAATGTCCCCCCTGCCTCTTTCTCTCAATTTAGACTCCAGGTCTCCAGTCTTCCGCTGAAGACCTCCATCCAAAGCTCCAGAAGACAAAGACGAAGGAGGAGGAGGAGGAGAAGAAGAAGAAGAAGAAGAGGATAACCGGGAGACCAAGAGCTGCCTCCTCTTCCTGTCCATCCCATCCCTGGAATTTCAGCCATCTTTCCTCCTCCACACCACAATTTTAGCATGATGTCTTATCTTAAGCAACCACCTTATGCAGTCAACGGACTGAGTCTCACCACCTCCGGGATGGATCTCCTCCATCCCTCGGTCGGGTACCCAGGTAAGCAAAAGAGGGGTCGCCTCCCTGGATGGGATCAGGCCCTTAGATGAAGCATGGGGGGGGGGAGGTGTAGGAACATGTTGAGCCGGTTCCAACACCCCTCTCCCACCCACAATCCATTCTGGCCTGAGCAGTGGACTGGAGTTTTATAGGCCTGGTTCACACAACACGCTAAACCACGCTGCTTCACTACAAAATGGTTAACCGGAATGCATTAACCTTAATGCAGTCCATGAACCATTTTGTGGTTAAGCAGCGTGGTTTAGTGTGTTGTGTGAACAGGGCCACTGTTTCTGATGGACCCTTTGATGGGATGCCTGCTCCAGCAGGATTGTTTAGGACGGCATCTTTCAGGGGGGGGGGAAAGAAAAGAGAAAGATAGAAAAGAAATCTTCCCCATTTCCTAGTTACGGAAATCACAGGAATGTCTGTAGAACTCTGCATTTCCTGGACAGTGTGTTCCGGAGTCTAATCAAGCTCTTTTTGCTTCCAAAGATTGATTGGATCTAAATTGAAGAGTGGAGGTGATGGAGAGTGGGTACGGTATATGTATTTAGACACGGGTTGGGGGCTTTTTAAGCATGGATAGGGGTGGGGAAAATATTAGGGCTTCCCACCCTCCAGTGAATTTGCAGCCCTCATGAAAGACTCCTGAGCAAATGTAGCAGGCATGGTCTGGAATGAGAGCAGAGGTCCTCTTATGGATCAGTAATTGGTCAAAGAACAGCAAGCAGAGAGAGGAATAAATGGTAGTTTCTCCCAAAGGAGGGATGTAAACAATGGGGTCCAATAGGGTGCTGTACTGGGACCAGTGCTTTTCAAATTGTTCATAAATAACTATCTGTCAGGGAAGCTTTAGGGTGGATTCCTGCATGGAGCAGGGGGTTGGACTCGATGGCCTTGTAGGCCCCTTCCAACTCTGCGATTCTATGATTAGGAATGAGCAGTGTAGGTGGCCACGTTTATTTGTTCATTTGATTTGTATCCTAGCTTCCTACCAAAAATAGCACCAAATTATTTAGGATGGTTAAAACAAAAAGGGGGTTGCAATGAGCTCCAAAGGGATCTCTCCGAACTGGGAGCATGGGCGTCTTAATGGCAAATGTAGTTCAGTGTAAGCAAGTGTAAAGTGGGGCAAAAAAAATCCCAACTTCACGAATACGCTGATGGGATCTCATCTAGTGGTGACCGGCCAAGAAAGAGAGCTTGGGGTTGTGGTGGACAGCGCGATGAAAATGTCGACCTGGGCCACAGCTAGACCTAAGGTTGTAAGCCGCCCAGAGAGCTTCGGCTATGGGGCGGTATATAAATCTAATAAATAAATAAATAAATAAATAAATAAATAAATAAAATCCTGGGATCATCCAGGGTTCGCCCCTGCCTGAGCACTGGATCCCCTGTGTGTCATCTAGGTGAACAGGTTTGACCCCTGGACCATCCAGGGATAAACCTTAGGTCTAGCTATGGCCATAGAGATAGATTTGGAATGTTGCTATTGTATTTTACCATCTCCCCTGCTGCTCCACATGTCCCTGGATTTAAGTTAGACGCACACTGGATACAACCCGCCGAACACAACTCCGAGGGTGGTGCCCACTTAGGCCACAGCTAGACCTAAGGTTTATCCTGGGATCATCCAGGGTTCGCCCCTACCTGAGCACTGGATCCCCTGTGTGTCACCTAGGTGAACAGGTTTGATTCCTGGATGATCCAGGGATAAACCTTCGGTCTAGCAATGGCCCCGATGTGTGTTGCTGTGAAAAAGGCAAATTCCATGTTAGGCATAATTAGGAAAGAAATCGAAAATAAAACCGCCAATATCATACTGCCCTTATACTAATGTATTGTGTGACCACACTTGGGATACTGTATACAGTTCTGGTGACTGCAACCTTAAAAAGGATATTACAGAGTTGGAAAAAGTACAGAAAAGAGCAGCTAAATGATCAAGGGGCTGCAGCAACTCTCCAGTGATGAGGAAAGGATGCAACATCTGGGTAGCTTAAAAAAAAGTGAGTAAGGGGAGACATGACAGAGGTGTATAAAATTATGCCTGGTACCAAGAATGTGGATAGGGAGATATTTTTCTCCCTTTCTCATAATACTAGAACTCTTTGGGGTCATCCTATGAAGTTGATTGGTGGGAGATTCAGGACAGGTAAAAGGAAGTTTTAGGGAGAGGGCCTAAGGGAGAGGGCCTTCTCAGTGGTTGCCCCCCCCCCCCCCGACTGTGGAATGATCTTCCCGATGAGGCTCGCCTGGCGCCAACATTGTTATCTTTTCGGCACCAGGTCAAGACTTTTCTCTTCTCCCAGGCATTTTAACAGCATTTAACAACGCTAAGTTTGTTTTTAATGGACCCCAGAATTGTTGTTTTTAAATGGATACTGTTGTTTTTATACTGTTTTTATGTTTTTTTTTTAAAAAATGTATACTTTTAATGTTTACTATTTTTAATTGTTGTAAACTGCCCAGAGAGCTTCAGCTGTGGGGCAGTATATAAATGTAATAAATAAATAAATAAAATAAACTTTGGAATTTCCTATCACAAATGTAGTATGGCCTAGATAGCAAGGGGATTGGACAAAATTCCCAGGGGAGAAGGCTATCAATGGCTACTAGTCCTGATGGCTATTTGCTACCTCCGGGATCAAAGGCAGGAAGCCCATGTACAACAGTTTCTGGGGGAGCAAGGGCGGGCGGCTGACGTTGTACTCATGTCCTGCTTGCGGGTTTCCCTGTGGGCAGCTGGTTGGCCACTGTGAGAACAGAATGCTGGACTAGATGGACCCTTGGTCTGATCCAGCATCAGGGAGCTTCTCATGTTCTCTTACTCACGGTCTCTGTGTACATTTCTCAGCCCGATCCCAGATGGGCTTACTCGCAAAGCAAGTCCTGTGCTCTGTTCAACTCACTCCTGGGTTAGTGTGCACAGGACCACAGCTTTAGCTCTGTGCTCTGCTGCAGTGTGCATCTATGTGCCTGGCCCAGTTTCAACTGTCTATGGGGTTCGTTGTCCTTCTTGTTAGCATGCTTAGATTCCCACTGAGATCTGTGGGACTTACTCTCGAGTAATGTCTTTGTGGCTCCTCCTCCAGTCTCCTGAGATAAGGCTACAATCTATTCACTTCCCTGACAGTAAAGCCCTATTAAACTTGATGGGTTTGCTTCTGAGTAGACTTATAGGAGTTTCTGGCATGGCATCCTCTCTTCTGATCACCACCAGATTGTATTGGTTAAGGTTAGACAGTGACCTGTACAGCCCGGTCCCTTGCACATATTTACTTGGAAGTAAGTCCCATTCTGATGAACAACATTTTCTCCTAGAGAGGTGTAGATTGGACAGCTGCCCAGGTAGATCCTAGCCATGGTTACGCAGAATGAAGCCTCCAAAGGGATTCCTTTGCAAGTGAATGTGGATTTGGTCGCTGGTTGCCATCTTCTGCACTTTGTTTTGGGGAGTCGATCCTCCATGAAGCAAGTGTGGGACCAACTTCTGAGTAGACATGCCTAGGGATCTGGCTCCAGTCCAAGGAGGCACACCTCTTTGGCAGGAAGTCCTAGTGTCCTGTGTGATCTTCTGAACAGACATGCCACAAGGCCCCTGCAGTGTAGTACACAATAAATAATATTTGCTCACAAGAGGGTCCACCATGGACTTCTCAGATTTGCTTCTGAGGGGAAAAACACGCTTCACCTCAGGATTATCCAAAGTTTCTGGCTTGACTGCCTTTTGGGGTTGGCTTGCATGCCACGTGGAAGGGCAAGGCATATCCCCCAGTTCTGTGACTCCAACGGGGGAGGGCGGTCCGGTAGTTGTCTTGGCTTCTCTTGAGATGGCCGCTCCTTGGCTTCTCCTGACATCCTTTCCTTGGCTTTCCTTCTCCAGCCACTCCACGGAAACAGCGGAGGGAGCGCACTACCTTCACCAGAGCCCAGCTAGATGTCCTGGAGGCTCTTTTCGCCAAGACTCGCTACCCGGACATCTTCATGCGTGAGGAGGTGGCCCTCAAAATTAACCTCCCAGAGTCCAGAGTGCAGGTAAGCCCAGCAGGAGGTAGTGGTGGCCTGCCTCTTCTTTTCTTCCAGCTTAGTTCTAGGCAGGCCAGATCCCACACAGCTCACTTCTAAGATCCCACACAAGAGGTTGGAGGAGGCCTGGTGGACCAACATTTCAAATGTTAGTGTTGGGGAAGGGGCCAAGAGATTTGAGTGTGTGTCTGTGTGGTGGGAGTAGATATTCTTCATAACAAGCTTCAATGGCCTCACAATCTGTCAGGGATGCTTTAGGGTGGATTCCTGCATTGAGCAGGGGTTGGACTCAATGGCCTTGTAGGCCCCTTCCAACTCTGCTATTTTATGATTCTATATGTGGGTGGTGGAAACAAATATGGAGGTAAGGAGACCTCTCCCCCCACTTTCCTAAATCAGCCTTCCCCAACTTCAGTACCATCCAGATCTGTTGGACTGCAAGTCCCATCATTCTCAGCCAGCATAGCCGATGGCTGTGGCGGCTGGTGGCTCCAATGTCAATGGAGCAGTGAATCCACTCCGTGTTTTAGTTGGAACCAGTCAGAATTCTGAAGGAGCTATCCAAGGTTCAGAGCACCTTGGAGAGCTCCTTTAGAGATCTGACTGGCTCTGACTGAAACTTGGAGCGGATTCGCTGCTCCACTGTCATTGGAGCCACCAGCTGCCAATGGTCGAGACTTCTGGGAGTTGGACGTCCAAAACATTTGGAGGAGACCAGGTTGGGGAAGGCTTCCCTAGATGGAGAGAAAGTGGAACTGTTGAAAGTCCATGCAGGGGCAGTCCTGTTGAGGCCCTCCAGCTCTTGTTGGACTGCTGGGGATGATGGGAGTTGTAGTCCAACAGCAGCTTGGAGGGCCTCAAGCTGACCACCCCTGAGTTGATGCCTTCTGATAGGCCGGATGACTTCCAATCTTAGTTTTATGACACTTTGCATGTTAACTAGTGGACCGCTGCTGTGAGAACTGATGGGTGGTTGTTGGTGGTGATGGGTTCTAGAGCTTAGATGGCTTTCAAGGGGGGGACTAGATGCCGTTGGAAGAGAAGGAGATAGAGGGGTCTGTCCCTCACAATGAGCCATGATAGCTCAATAGAGCCAAGCCTCTGGGTCACAAAGCAGTGAACCTCTGCCTACTGGTTGATGGGGAGCAAATGGTGTGTGTGTGTGTGTGTGTGTGTGTGTGTGTGAGAGAGAGAGAGAGAGAGAGAGAGAGAGAGAGAGAGAGAGAGAGAGAGAGAGAGAGAGAGAGAGATGTGACCTTCATACCTTCTTCGCGGGCTTTCCAGAAGCATCTTGTTGACCACTGTTGGAAACCGGATGCCAGGCTAGCTGGGCAAGTGTGACCTTTCCAGAGGTTGTTGAGCTGCAACATTCATCAGCCCTCGCCAGCATCGCCAATGGTAGTCACACTCCAACAACTTCCAGAGAGCCACAATTTCCCCTATCCCTGAGATAGGCATCCTTCGGTCTGATCCAGAAGAGTTCTCATTTCAAGCTCTTAACACCAGCCTTCTCCAAACTGTAGTCCAGATGTGTTGGACCACAACCCCCATTGCCCACAATCAGCAATTGGCTTTTGGCTGGGGAAAGCTCACCTTCTCTGAAGAGCAGGTCATGCACCAGGTTTCTGGGGAGGAGCCCTTCTCTACAGCTTGTAAGACTAGACCTGCTTTGCTTCACTAGTGCTGGAGACCATCATTTTCTGTCTGGCTTGCCTTCCTTCACTCACTAGAACCTTGATGCAGCCGTGTGGCTTATTTTTCTCTTCTCAAGAACTCCTGGAGTGTCTGTTAGGGTCAGTGCCCTCCTCCTCCTCCTCCTCCTCCTCCTCCTCCTCCTCCTCCTCCTCCTCCTCCTCCTCCTCCTCCTCCTCCTCCTCCTCTTCTTCTTCTTCTTCTTCTTCTTCTTCTTCTTCTTCTTCTTCTTCTTCTTCTTCCTCTTCCCCATCCTCCTCCTCCTCCTCCTCCTCTCCTCCTTCTTCTTCTTCTTCCTCTTCCCCTCCTCCTCCTCCTCCTCCTCCTTCTTCTTCTTCTTCTTCTTCTTCCTCTTCCCCCTCCTCCTCCTCCTCCTCCTCCTCCTCCTCCTCTTCTTCTTCTTCTTCTTCTTCTTCTTCTTCTTCTTCTTCTTCTTCTTCTTCTTCCTCTTCCCCATCCTCCTCCTCCTCCTCCTCCTCCTCCTCCTCCTTCTTCTTCTTCCTCTTCCCCCTCCTCCTCCTCCTCCTCCTTCTTCCTCCTCCTCCTCCTCCTCCTCCTCCTCCTCCTTCTTCTTCTTCTCCTTCTTCTTCTTCTTCTTCTTCTTCTTCTTCTTCTTCTTCTTCCTCTTCACCCTCCTCCTCCTCCACCTCTTCTTCTTCTTCTTCTTCTTCTTCTTCTTCTTCTTCTTCTTCTTCTTCTTCCTCCTCCTCCTCCTTCTTCTTCTTCTTCTTCTTCTTCTTCCCCCTCCTCCTCCTCCTCCTCCTCCCCCTTCTTCTTCTTCTTCTTCCTCCTCCTCCTCCTCCTCCTCCTTCTTCTTCTTCTTCTTCTTCCTCTTCCCCCTTCTCCTCCTCCTCCTCCTCCTCCTCCAACAACTTTGTGCAGTAGACCCTGGCATTTTGGTTCAGCTGTGTAAGTGTGGATTCCCTCACACAGCGGGTGTTCTCACAGTTGCTTGAGATGTGTCTTCATAAACATGGCTGCCATTTCAGATTTAATCATGCAAGGTGGGGCAGGAAGATTTTTTTTTTTTTAGCAAGTCTTAAAGCTTGCTGTTAATTAATATTGCTATTCAGTATTAAATCTCACCCTCCTCCACCCATTGATGTATTTTCAGGGCGTTTGTTTGACTACTTTTCTATACCTCTTATGACTATAGCAAGCTTATAAACACATGCTAATCAATCACACACATGTTTATTTCACACTCATCTCTCCATTTGTTTAGCCAGAGAAATCTAGGAGCTGCTGGTAGGATAATCACATTGGATCTGAAAGGATGAGGCAGAATAGGGCGGCATGCCATGATACCTCCCTAAATCTGGAAGCCAGATTTTAAGGTACAAAACCTGACATGCTATCCATCAGCTCTGAATTTATTTGCACTTGAGGATCACTTCACAGGATGCATTTTTGCTTTTTGCTTAATTTGGCACCTTCGGTTGGCCCTACCTAGCACGGTGGCTTTCAGATGTGTTGGACTACAGCACCCAGAATCCCCAGCCAGCCTAGTAGCCCCACACATCTGGAAGGCACCATGTTGGGGAAGGTCGACCGTGCATGATTTATGCATTCATTGATGAACGCCAAAATTGAAATCTGCGAATGTGATGCGTTTGCAAACTCTGTTGTCGTTCGGTAAATGTATTGGAGAACAGCAGGTTTGAGAGCTAGACCAGGCTTTGCTGCAGTTGCTAAGGTGTGAAGAGACACTTAAAAAATGGGGGTTGAGTCTGAGAGAAGATGGAGCCTGAGAAGGAAACTCATCCATTTTCTCTGAATTTGCACCAAGTTTCCCACTAATATCTATTGCTGCTTCAGAACATTTTATCATTAGAATATCATAAGACTAAGCATACTTGCCTTTCATCTCGTGAACCTATTGACCAACCAGTCTGTATTTGTATTATCAAATAAGAAGTGGGTCTTGATTTTTCTATTTATTTTTAAATTTTTCACTTCTCTCTCTGAACAATTTTCACCCATTGACATTGCATTCAAGACAGATCCCTGACTGATCTCTGTCTTGTAAAAACAACAGAAACCATCTCCCCTCCCGCACCCCACACCCATCCCTGGCGCACGTGCACACACACACACACACACACACACACATCACCCCCTTCTCAGTGTTTATTTAAATTGGGTGTAGTCCAGGCTCCAATGAAATGAATGGAGATTTTTGCCGTTGAATCCAATGCCTATCAGAAAAAACAGACTTCTGGGTTTTGTACTTTTTTTTCCCCAGTGAGGGCTCAGCTTTACCCTCCTGTAAATCAGGACATAGAAATGGGCCATGGTGCAGGGTGTAACCCCAAAATTGATCTACATGACAGCCATCACTTAGTAGATCTCCAAGGAGAATGCAAACCCCATGGCTGGGGAAAGCTGCCCCCATTCAATTGGCTTCCTGATCCTAAGTATATTTACAAGGTTGTTCACATGTTACAGAACTCCTACAACAAAGACCTTTTTTTCCTGGTAAGAAGTAGTAGGTCAAAAGCAGATCATAATCACACACACCCCAAAATACCTGTACCCCAACCACCTCCCATTGCTTATATCATCACACATTCACACATTTCAATTTATACGCAAGTTTCCTGTTACTTTCATGTAAGAATTAATAGCCTTTGAAATGATCCTTACCCTGAAAGCGAAGTCCATTGATTCCAACAGAAGTTGTTTTCCTATAAGCATGAAAAGGAATGAGTTACCAGGATATTTGCAGTAAAGGGGTACAGCAGATTTGCAGAAAGAGGAGGACCCAGGAGAGACTTGCTGACATTGCGTCTTGGACTAATAAGATATGCTAAACTACAGGGAGCAGCAAGGCACATTTACACCACAGACTTAAACTGGTTTAATAGCCTTTCACTCTCTCCAGGAAACCCTGGGAACTGGAGTACTGTGAGGTGGCCTACGGACCTCTGAAAGAGAATTCACAGCGCTCTTACGAAAGCACTACTACCATGGGGCTTTGGGGGAAGTAATGACAGTTAAACAGGTGAAAAACCAATATCTGCCTATAGTAGAGAGATGCCCATGAGGGATTCTCTCCTTCTCTCTCTCCCTCTTTCTTTTTTGGGGCCAGTTCAGACAACACACTAAGCCATGGTTAGGCCGCTAACCCTTTTGCAGCAAATGGTTAGTGAGTGTGTTTAAACCGTGGCTATGTAGCCACCATGGTTAGGAATGGTTCACAAGCTAAACCATCATGTTTAGCTCAAAATGCTTAACCACCGTGGCTTAGCATGTCATCTGAACAGGCTCTTTCTTTGTTTGTTCCTTCCCCCCCCTTCCCTCTTTCTTTTCTTTCATTTATTCTAAATACATTTCTTAGAAATTACCTTTATTTCAGTGGAATAGGCTTCATACGTTACACGGAGGCAAACCTGGGTTCTCAGTTGCTGAACGTTTACTCAACAGGGCGATTGCAGCTAATCGCAGCCTCCTTACAGATGTGCTGGTATCAGAGACATGTAAAACATGTAACGCAGGAAATATTTTGGAGGGATAAGTTGAAAACATGTTCAAGATGTAATGTAGGATACAGCTTCTTGGGTCGTCCAGGGGTCAAACCTGTTCATCTAGGTGACAGACAGGGGAACCAGTGCTCAGGCAGGGGTGAACCCTGGATGATCCCAGGATAAACCTTAGGTCTAGCTGTGGCCTAACTCTCAGTGAAATTAGAAGGGATTGGTACCTCTACACACAAAATATCCAAAACACCACTATGCACTGTGCCATATATGCCTACGATAGAGAGCCATGACTCATTGAAGTTCTTTGACATATGTCATAGAGAGCTCCGGCTATTGGGCGGTATAGAAATGTAATAAATAAAATAAAATAAAATAAATACATAAAATCCACAGAACGTGGAACCCGTATTTGCCCATTCACAATAAAAATACAGACTTATATGCCTGACATATAACTGCTAATAATAATAATAATTTTTTACATGTCAGCATAAAATTTGCAACATGTGTCAACACAATGAAGACCTGAGCAAAGGTGTTTATGTGTATTTATTTATTTATTTATTTATTTATTTATTTCAGACTTTTTTTTAATCCCTCCATTCTATTAAGAAAACAACAAGAACTCAATCATATTGGCTAACAATATAAATGATAACAAAATAAAAACAGCAAACTCAACGCTACTATAAGCAGTAAAAAATAATTTCAATTAATAAACAACTATTTAACACCCAATCAAACATTTAAAATAGTAATGCAGAACTAGGGTGACCACAGGAAAAGGAGGACAGAGCTCCTGTGTCTTTAACAGTTGTATTATTATTATTATTATTATTATTATTATTATTATTATTATTATTATTATTATTTTATTTTATATAGCAGCATCAATGTACATGGTGCTGTACAGAGTAAAACAGTAAATAGCAAAGGAAATTTCAGCAGGTGTCATTGGTATATATGGGGAACCTGGTGAAATTTCCTCTTCATCACAACAGTTAAAGCTGCAGGAACTATACTAGAGTGACCAGCTACAAAAGAGAGCAGGGCTCCTGCAGCTTTAACTGGTGTGATGAAGAGGGAATTTCACCAGGTTTTCCATATATACAAACGACACCTGCTGAAATTCCCTTTTCTATGCAACTGTTAAAGATACAGGAGCCCTGTCCTCCTTTTCATATGGTCACCTTATGCAGAAAAATATTAAGAAAGAGTTTTGCCTGGCAGGGTGAGAATCGGGACGAATATAATGCCATAGGCCACAGCTAGACCTAAGGTTTATCCTGGGATCATCCAGGGTTCGCCCCTGCCTGAGCACTGGATCCCCTGTGTGTCACCTAGATGAACAGGTTTGACCCCTGGACGAACCAGGGATAAACCTTAGGTCTAGCTATGGCCTTCATCTTGGTTCTATACAAACTTCTCCCTTCTCTTCCTCTTTTTATCCCTTTCTCCTCTTCTTCGTCCCCCCCCCTCAATATTCAGAATTAAACTAGCAGAGGGTGTGAGGGTCATGCAGCAACGTGTGCCCGCTACTTCAGGCATTAGATTTTGCATCCTACAAAGGTAGCGGATTGTGCCTGGTTTTTAAAATAAATAAAATGTTCGGCATTGGGCAGCAGAGACACACCTCCATTGCGGGATTGGGCAAGCTCATTGTATACCTTTCCTAGAGTGGTTGTGCCAGAGCAGTACCAAGACGTTGGTATTCTGCAAAGAATAGAGTGACCATATGAAAAGTAGGACCGGGCTCCTGTATCTTTTAACAGTTGTGTAGAAAACGGGATTTCAACAGGTGTCATTTGTATGCATGCAGCACCTGCTGAAATTCCCTCTTCATCACAACAGTTAAAGCAGCAGGAGCCCTGCCCTCTTTTGTAGCTGGTCACTCTAGTATAGTTCCTGCAGCTTTAACTGTTGTGATGAAGAGGGAATTTCACCAGGTGCTGCATGCCTCAAAAGGACACCTGATGAGATTCCCTTTTCTACACAACTGTGAAAGGTATGGGAGCCCTGTCCTCCTTTCCATATGGTCACCCTAACAAAGAAGGCCGGCTCCAGGTTTGGAGCCGGCCTTCCCAAAGTGATGGCCCCCCTCCCAAAGTGATTCTGCCTTTTCACCACCATTGTCACTAGCCGCTCTTCCTCTTCCTCGTCTTCCTCATCCTTGCTAGCTCTTGCTTGCTAGACAGGCAGAGAACCAGGGAGCAAGCAGGTCGGGGCATTGGCTGCCTCTCTTACCATCATTGCTCTGGGCCACAGTGAGTGGCCAGCAAACAAGCAGCTTGCCATGGTGAAGTGGAGGAGCCAGTCCATGGGGCTCTTGCTTCTGCTAGGGTGACGGTCCTGGGCAGGTGGCCATCCAAGCCTACCTTGTCTACAGAAAACTGTATGAGTGCCTGGGGTTAGTTTGGAGGTGCTTCTGCAGCACTGCTGGACACTTGCTGGGGTGGGGGGGAAGGAGAAGAAGAGGTGTGTGTGGGTGTGTGGGTGTCTATAACATGCTCTTCTCGATCTCTTCTTAATCCTCCCAGAGTGCAGGACATGGAATAACAGGCCCAAGTTAAAGGAAGCCAGATTCCAGTTGGACATCAGGAAAAACTTCCTGACTGTTAGAGCAGTACGACAATGGAACCAGTTACCTAGGGAGGTTGTGGGCTCTCCCACACTAGAGGCTTTCAAGAGGCAGCTGGACAACCATCTGTCAGGGATGCTTTAGGATGGATTCCTGCATTGAGCAGGGGGTTGGACTCGATGGCCTTGTAAGCCCCTTCCACCTCTGCGATTCTATGATTCTATGATTCTATGATCCTGGTGGTTCCACATGGACCTGTGGGACATTTGGAGTCCACCAGTAGAAGAGCCTTTAGTGTGGTGGCCCCCTTCTCTTTGGAACTCCCTGAGCCCTGGAGGTCAGACAGGCACCAAAACTAGGCTGCTTCCGGCGCCTCTTGAAAACAACTCAATTTCTAGAAGCCTTCCTCAACTCAACTGACAAGCGTCTGTATTTATTTATTTTTTTATTTATTTATTACATTTCTATACCACCCAATAGCCGAAGCTCTCTGGGCGGTTCACAAAAAAACCGGCCCTTTGTTTTAAATCAAACAGTTTTAATTTGTTTTTGTTTTTTAATCTTTCCTTTTGTACTGTTCTTTATACCTATGTGCACTGCTCCAGAATCTTGTAAATAAATAAATAAATAAATAAATAAATAAAATAATAAAGCTGTTCTGCACATTCTCTGGGGTGAGGTGATAGAATGCACTGCTCCATTTCAGACCACATTTTTGAATGTTCGTGTACAATTTGCAGGGAGTTTTATTTCCATGGGTGGGGCATTCTGAAACAGCACACACGCCCCAGCTAAAGAGGTCCAATCCATTCTGCCACATCCCAACCCTACCACCTCATTCCCACCTTGTTCAAAGGCAGGCTTGCTTAGACCTGGCCTCCATCTTTTCAGACGTAGCCTCGGGAGGGAGTAAGGACGGCAGACCAAGGCAATGAAGGATGCTCTCCGGAGAGCTCACGCACCTTGGAGAGTTGAAGGGGTTATGTTGAGAGAAGGAGAGGGAGGACAAGTGGGGATTGGCAGCCCCAGTCTAAGATGGCATTGCTTGAGAGTAAATCCCATTGATCTGGGTACAGCTGACGTTTACATGTGTGCGTTTTCATGTCGGTCCTATATCCTGCTGTGAATGAGAACAAGAAGCAGCAGAGGGTTACTGTGCTCCAGTTGTGGGTATCTCCTTCCCAGCTCATTGCTCCCCTTTCAAAGGCCTGATCCTGTAGGTGGGCTGGAGTAGGGTGACCACAGGAAAAGGAGGACCGGGCTCCTGTATCTTTAACAGTTGTATTGAAAAGGGAATTTCAGCAGGTGTCATTGGTATATATGAAGAACCTGGTGAAATTCCCTCTTCATCACAACAGTTAAAGCTGCAGGAGCTATACTAGAGTGACCAGATTTCAAAGAGGGCAGGGCACCTGCAGCTTTAACTGTTGTGATGAAGAGGGAATTTCACCAGGTTCCCCATATATACAAATGACACCTGCTGAAATTCCCTTTTCAGTACAACAATTAAAGATACAGGAGCCCGGTCCTCCTTTTCATATGTTCACCTTAGTCTGGAGGGGAATGCAATATACAGCCCTAGCAGCCTTCCCTCCTACCCAATGGCTCCCTTAATTGTTAACCCACCGCTCCTAATACTCTGTGCTTTTTAATTAAGGGCTTGACTTCAATAGGACTTAAGTGGAAGTCCTTGGGGTACCCTAAGCTGGCAAGCTTACTAGCTTGGGAGGGGCTTCCGCCCACCCCCTTTCCCCAAAGTGGCCTTATTAAGCAATTGGGTTTGCTTGGTTCTACGTGTGAAGTCGTTGGTAGTAAAAATCCCTGAGGTTGCATCGATGCCATGGAGACGTTTCCCACACCTGTTTCCCCTTCGGGGTCTCTGATACAGATGTGGTGATGATCCCTTGAATAGGAAGGCTGTGAAGCATCTGTTTGTTGCAAAGAAAACCAGACCGGATAAGTATTTGTTAAGGATATCTCAGGTATGATGGAGAAAGTGGGTGAAATGGAGATGGTGGAGTCAAACACTTGGCCTTTCCAAGGTCTAGATGTCTACTGTATTGGGCAAGCTGAGAAGTCCCCATCCTAGATCAGCGTTGGCCCTGTGGAGGTACGCTGCTTCCATGATGCTGCTGCGCTTCCAACGTGGACTTCCATAGGACTAGAGCTGCTGCTAAAGTTAGTTCACCTGCAACTATCCTGGTTAGGTGTATTTGAACTGGGAGTATCCTGTTAGAGATGGCTCAGAATTTTGTTTCAGTTCCATTTTGATCAGAATTTACCAAAATTTGTGAAGTTCTCCATTAAAATGTGAGATCTTTAAGAAATTGAATGTGGGAGAAACCAAGATTTATCTAGCTCAGGATTTGAGTGCTTAGTTCTTAAAATTCTGGATTTTAATTGCTATTTATTCAATCTTGTTAGTCCTACACCTCTCCCCCCCCCCCTAAAAAATCCCACCAGGTATCTCATCTTTAACAACTCTTTGGCAAGTAGGCATGTCATGGTTCCTTCCCTCCATGCTGGCAACAGCTGTACCTATTGAATTTGGCTGGTGCAGATGTGTGCGAATTCTGTTTCAGTTTGCTTTTGATAAAAAGGGGGGGGGAGAACTCCCAAAGTTCACGAAGTTCTTCACATTTGAGTGAGAAAGAACTTGAGATTTAAAAAAAGGAATGTGGGAGAAAGTGAAATGCAGGCTTGCACATTCCTAGGCCAAAAAAAAAAAAAAAACCAAGTCAAGGAACTTTGAGGGAAGCAAAAAGTGGCATTGAGAAAACTTGCAAAATTTCACCAAAAATGCGAAGGCAGGTTATTAATTAGGTTGTGCTGTGTGGGTATCGTCCGTCTGTCACCAACACTGGCATCCTTTGGGGAGTCCAGCACACTAAAAGCAATCCTTCCACACACTAGCCAAAGCCAATCAGACCTGGAATTAGAGTTGCCACCAAAAGCAAAAAAAAAATTTGAGACGGATATGCTCTTTGTCCCCAGGGACCAATCTTCCCTGCCTTGCAGCATCTTCTAGTGGGCCAATACTAGGTCGTCACCTGCTTGAACAAAGCCTGCAAGGAATTCTGGAGGCAGGGGAAAAGGCATTGGGAGAGATTCATGACATTTCTCAATGGAATTCCACCTGCCTTGAAATTCTATCATCTAAGTACCCTTTCTCAGCCTGGTGTCCTCCAGATGTTTTGGACTACAGTGTAGCATGCCGCATCCATCCATGCATCCATCCAACACACCTGGAGGGCATCAAGTTGGTTAAGGCTGATCTCCTGGTGATGACCACTCTTGTCCCTTTTGGTTTTGCTGTGACCAATACGGCTAACCGACATTGCTCTTCCTCTTTCCTCTTGGTTTTCCAGGTATGGTTCAAAAACCGTCGGGCCAAGTGCCGCCAACAGCAGCAACAGCAGCAGAACGGGGGCCAGAACAAAGTGAGGCCTGCAAAGAAGAAAAGCTCTCCGGCCCGAGAAGTGAGTTCAGAGAGTGGCACCAGTGGGCAATTCACGCCTCCGGTCAGTACCTCCGTTCCGGCCATTTCCAGCAGTAGCGCTCCGGTGTCCATCTGGAGCCCTGCTTCCATCTCCCCCCTCTCAGACCCCCTGTCCACCTCTTCTTCATGCATGCAGAGGTCTTACCCGATGACCTACACTCAGGCTTCTGGCTACAGCCAAGGATATGCTGGCTCCACCTCCTATTTTGGAGGGATGGATTGTGGATCTTACCTGACCCCTATGCATCACCAGCTCCCAGGACCAGGGGCTGCCCTTAGCCCCATGGGTACCAATGCCGTGGCCAGCCATCTCAACCAGTCTCCAGCTGCACTCTCCACCCAGGGCTACGGAGCTTCAAGTTTGGGGTTTAACTCAACTACTGATTGCTTGGATTATAAGGACCAAACAGCCTCCTGGAAGCTAAACTTCAACGCTGACTGCTTGGATTATAAAGACCAGACATCTTCGTGGAAGTTCCAGGTTTTGTGAAGACCTGTTAGTAGGAACTCTTTGTGATAAACAATAATAATAATGACGATGATGATGATGATGATGATGATGATGATAATAATAACAACAACAACCGATGATGACGTTGAGACAGACAAGACAAGACAATACCCATGGTGGGTTGGACGTTCCAGTTGTAGTCAGGTCTTTGGTTTAAATTAAAGAGAAATGCGAACAGGACACAAATTAAATAAGCAACGATCCACAAAAAGACAATGCCCATGATCATTCTCCCAATTTCATCTGTATCTCAGAAGCTCTAGAAAGGAAAGAAAGGAGGAGGAAGGACGCCTTATGTGGACAGAGAGCAGGATCGCAAAGCCACGGTGTTCTTCATAGTTTTAGCCAACTGTTGGGTTTCTCCTTGGGCGGGGGATTGGGTTCTTTTCTTAAAAAGGAAATTGTCTAGATTTTTTTTTCGTGTGTGTGTGTGTGTGTGTGTGTGCGTGTGCGCGGAAAGAATACATCACTCTCCCTCTGCCCTCTCCAATTTCCAAATTTGTCATCCAACCCTTGGTTAAAATATTTTGTTTTTAATGGACAATGTCTATCTCTCTCTCTCTCTATCTCTCAAGCTCCTTCAGTTGCTTCAGGGCTAACATTTGGCAAAGTGGGCTTCAGGAGAACCAAACAAAGAAAGAAAGAACTTGGGTTCAGAGCTATGTGAGTTGTGAGACTGGTTGTCTTAGCTGCACTACTTTATTTAAGAGGGGGGAAAAATAAGAATAATGTCCATACAAAGTCAATATGTAGTTTTTAAGAGACAATCAGTGTGTGTCTTATATAAATGGTACATCTGTGGTTTTTAATCTGTGCTAGACTTTAAAACTGTGATCTCCTGTATTGTATGCAACTATGAACCCCACACCAGCAGGGGTTTGCTGTTATTTAAATAGGTTATAATTAACAGTGAAATTTGAGCAACTGAGTTACGTATGACCACCTCTCTCTCTCTCTCTCTCTCTCTCTTTCTTTCTCTCTCTCTTTTTTTTAAAAAATGCCTTTCACCAGAGGTAAACTGCACTGAAAAAAAAAACTTTTTACAACAAACTGTCTCTGAATGAATGAACCACCGAGATTTAAAAAAAAATATCAATCAATAAAAACACACAAGTACTTTCAAATTCACCTTGTAACATGATAGCTTACTGTTGGAAAAGCTAGCAGTAAGGAGAAAAATATATATTTAAGACATTGGTCAATTGCTCTGACTTTGAATTTCCAAACGGAGAAAATCATTGTTGTTTTTTATGCTTGCAGATGTGAAATTGAAAAAAAAAAAAGAGTTATATATGCATAAACCTTTTCTTTTCTGGATTTGGCAGATATGTATAATTATATTAAAATGGTTCTAGCACAAGTGATGGTCGTTGTCTTCCCACGTCCTTGCAAAGGAGTTGCAGATCCTAGGCATACTTACTTGTGGAGTAAGTCTCATTGAATTCAACGAGGTTGACTTCTGAGTAGTAAATGTATAGAATTGCACTCTTAGGAACTCAAATCCTCTTCCACCGGGTGGCAGGTTTAGCAGAGGCTGCAAGGTGTTTCCACTTGTGGTGTTCCCAAACCAGTTGAGATCTCTCTCTGGCAGGATTTACACTGCTGCTTTAAAACAGTTTGTAACAGTAGTGACAACAGTTGTGGCCCAGGACACACCCCATAGACAGTTTTCAAAACGTTTTCAAAGTGTCATATTCTGCTTACTGTAAATCTGGCTTCTCTCTCTCTCTCTCTCTCTCTCTCTCTCTCTCTCTCTCTCTCTCTCTCTCTCTCTCTCTCTCTCTCTCCATCCAAAACAATCCAGATTTCTGCTTCTTTTTGGTGCTTTAGCTGAGAAAATGAGTTCTGCTTCTCCCAATAGATTGGGGGGGGGGGATACGTTGGTTAAGACACAATAGAAATTCTGGTGGGGATTTTGGTTTTTTTTGGTTTTGTTGTGTGTGTTTTGTCGATTAATTTAGGGGTTGAAAAGGAGAGGGGGCGAGATAAAGAAGGGAGGGTGGGAGCGACCCGTTGTGTGTGTGTGTGTGGGGGCGCCACCGCTAAAGGGGTGTTTGAGCAACTCCTCTAAACTTTCTAAGAAGGGATAGGGTGTACTGGGAACAGGAGACCCAGTCACGCAGAAGTGATGGCGGCACAAAAGCGGTTGGGAAAAGTTTTTTTGAAAGCTATGATTTCTACAGCTGGACACAAAAGAGCCTTGAAGGACCCCCACCATTTTATTTTATTTTATTTTATTTGCTCCCCCGCCTCCCCAGTGAAACTACTAGAAAAATCGTCCTCTCTTTTAAGGGGAAAAATTGTGTTCCTGGATTTCTCTAACATCCCCCCCCCCCCACTTTTTATTTTATAGGTCGATGTAGAATTCAGCAGTTAGGAGTCAGTGGCATAAGAAATTAAAAAGATGAGCTCCTCACATTATTATTATTATTATTATTATTATTATTATTATTATTATTATTATTATTATTATTATTAGCATACCGCCCCATAGCCCTCTGGGCGGTTCACATAAAATAAAAACACTTAAAAACAATATACAAAGATTAAAAACCACAAAAACAAGCAAAATACACATACATTTAAAACCACTATAACACAACTTTAAAAACAATGAGCCAGAAAACAGACACCCACAACACATTAATTACTTTTTTACGGGATTCCCACTTCCCAGTTCTTTTAAAAAAAAAAATTATCTCCCCCCAAAAGTCATGTCCACCTTCCAGGAAACGGATCCTCCTGTCATCTGTAGTTGTGTCTTAATAAATTCATTGGGTTTGGGGGTCCAACGAGTTTTATTAAGAGGACAATGGAAATAATAACAAAATAACAATAACAACAACAATAATATCACCTGAATCATTGTTGGTTTATTTAACTTTTATTTGATCCATTAAAGCACAATTAAGCTACCAGTTGGGGAAGACACAAGAAGAAGAAATTAATGGGATGAAATCCGAATATCTGCTTCTATGATGGGGTTGTGGGTTGCGTTGAGATATATAATGCATTTAAAGGAAGCTTTTTATAAGACCTTGGGGGAGGGGGCAGCGGAAAGTGACCAGTTCATCCTAAAAGATGTCCTAAAAGATTTAAGTAACCGCCAAGGATTTCTCTAAAACTGATTCCAGCTTCCAAATTTTCCTCTTGACATCCCGATACCAGGAGATCTTCTTCTTCTTCTTCTTCTTCTTCTTCTTCTTCTTCTTCTTCTTCTTCTTCTTCTTCTTCTTCTTCTTCTTCTTCTTCTTCTTCTTCTTCTTCTTCTTCTTCTTCCCCCCCCCTTTTGATTTTTGTACGAACTCTGTGGGCCAAATTCATTTCAGATATTGCGATGGCCCCTCGGTTTTGTCACATCCGTTTTGCCTTTTTTTAAATCCGTTTTCTATTCCTAGAATCTCGACCTATGTGGGGGTGCGCGTGGAGCGCGCGCGGGGAGGGGTTTGGGGTGTGTGTGTGGATTCCCTTTTCTTTCAAGAAATGGGAATTTATCCTTTGGGTTGGTGCGTGCCCCGTAAATTCGAAGCCAGATTATCCTTTTCAAATAAACAAAGACCCAAAGATCAAATCTCAGATACGCGGAAGCGCTCTCTCGCTCTTTCTCTCTTTCCCTTGCCGGGGAGGAGGGGGGGAGGCGATTTTGGGATGAGGGTGGCCGACTTGAGTGACTGGGGAGCGAAGCGTCCTTTTGCTATTTATTGGCGCGGGAGTGGGTGGGTGGGTGGGGGAGAGACTGAAGACATCGGTCAGCAGGCTCCGCATCAAAGGGAAAGGACAGGAATTCTTGTCTTTCTCGAATCAGTTAGATTAGAATTAAACGTGTGTATGTGCGCGCGTGCGTGTATAGAGATTTCGGATGGAGTTTGCTTGGATTTCTCTAGGGAAATGTAGGAACGGTTGCAAACCAATGGGGAACATTTTTCTCCCCCCCCCTCTCCCCTCTCCCCCCAAGTCTCAAAAGGCAAGGGGAAAAGAAAGCATTCCTTCTCCTATAGGATGTCTTGGAAAGGGGTTCCAAAGCGATCAATAATATTTATTTCCCATTCCTCGAACTCTAGACCCGGGCTTCTTTACTGGGATGGAAGTTTCCCTTATATAAAGATTCATTCCGGAATCATGGCGTGCGTCAGCCTTGCATTTGCATCGGTGGTGTAGCCTTCCTCCTGGTTGTAAACGAACCAGATTGGGGAACGAACCTGTTTCCATAAAGCCTCGCTCGCTCGCTCGCTTGCTTGCTTGCTACTTACTCAGAAGGCTGTTCCGCAGAAAGACTTGGACGCCCCAAGTGTATTTTAGCAGACCCTGGAAATCGAATCCAACAGGTGACTTCGTAATTAATTCGTCTTTGTAATTCATCGACTTCCCCGCCTATTTCCTTCCACTTCGGTTGCAGGAAGAGCTGGTACACTTCAGTCGACTCTCCCGCGGTTTGGGTGACTAAAATGTAGTGAATTTTCTATTATTTGAATAGTGTAATGGAGGAAGAGAACTTCCAACGATTTTAAGTCTGAGCATTAATCCAGGGCTGGTGAGTTTCAGGCTGGAGGGATCCATTTTGATCTCTCTCGCACCCTAGATCCAGCAACCAGAGCGTGGTGCAAAAGATATAAGTATTATTAAAGAACTAGAAAATGTTGACCCTACGAATTTGAGCACGAACTGAGCTCACAGCCTTTCCGCATTTTAAAAAAATAAATCACCTGGATTACTTCAATTTTTCTTCATTTCAGCAGTACAATTTAGGCAATGGGAGACAGAAATCTTCGCTGCAAATTAGTTCTAGATTTACCTTCTGCCCATCCCTGGACTATTGGTTTCATTGGCACTTTCTTTGATTTCAAATCGAATTCAATCTGCAAGGAACGATTCGGAATAGTGGTGTGTTTGTTTTTAAAGTGGTGTGAATATATAGGCACGAGTGGAGGGATGTTTAGATGTTGTGCCCTTGAAAGAAAGAGGGGTAAAAGAACTTGGTCAGGGTAGAACCGGTGGCTAAGTTTGTTGTGAATGTTTGTTTGTTCATTTGTGTTTTAGTTTGGAGTAAGCCGCATAGAGCAGAGTGAGACTTACTTCCGAGCAAGCGTGGTTACCTTCCGAGCCAAGGGCAGGGATCTGTTATTTCTGAATAATCGTCATAAATATTTGAAATGGTCCTGAGCGATTTCCAACTGATATACACATATTTCTGCCACCAATAAATGCGGATAGGGTCGTGCAAAAGAATTGGATCGCAAAGGAGCCCACACCTCCACACGCCCCTCCGCTGAGGCTGAGATCCTGTGCATGTCTACTTGGGAGCAAACCCCACCCAACTGAGCACAGTAATTGTGCCTAAAATTTGGGTGTAAGAGATTAGATGCGCGCCCGCGCGCGCGCGCCTGTTTGTGTTGGGATGGTGGGCCATGACAAGGGATTTATATCACTCTGATGCATTTATTTAAACAAATACCACGCGGCCTGCGTTTCATTTTGATCCTTGCGAGCTGCTTTCATCACCGCCTGCCTCCTCCAGTGGATCCAAAGCTTGATCAGAACAACTTTCTGTTTTCTTTTGGGCAAACTAATACGGAATTCGTGAAATTCACCTGCAGACTGGTCAATTTCAAACTGCTGCCCGTCTTCCTAAATCTAAAAAAAAAGAAAGAAAAAAAGAAAAAAGAGGGGGAGGCAGAAGAGGGAAGGGGGGAAACACCCCCCTTTAAGCTCGGCTAGAGCTTGTAGAGGGATTTCCCTACCACCAACCCCTACACACATTCTCTTATCTCCTCTCTCTCTCCTTCCTTCTCCCTCTCCAGTTCCTTAATATCATTTGTTTTCTTTTGAAACAAAAGAGGCATAAATCCTTCCCTCCCCCCCCCCCCTTCACCAAGCACTAAGGAGTATTGCCCGTTTCCAAGGAGACGCGAAGAAAAGCTATTTATTTATTTTAAATCCGGTGTTATTTACTCCTGGCTGCTGTTGCCTTCTTGTATTTATCCTTCTGATCAGAAATTTGAGTTGAGGCCATGCCTGCATCACAAAAGCCACGCAAAAGTTGGAGTTGTTCGGTGCGCCTTCGTGCGTTCGTCCTCTCCTTTCCAAGAGAACCTTTTTGCTAGATGCATGCCTCGGTTTAGCGGCGCCTGGAATAAAAAGAAAGAGACTTCGCAGAGATACCAAAGCTGGCAAGAGAAAGGAAGACAGGGGGGGCGGGGGGCGGGAAAGGGGGTATTAAAAGCACCCCAGCTTGGCGATTTTTCTGCTGCTTTCAGGGAGAGATGGAGAAGCCAATAAAGAAGTGACCGAAATTGAGAGCGTCTCTCTCTCTCTCTTAGCTGAGATGCCACCAGCTCTTGCCTTTCAAGCCTGCCGCTTCACAAGAAGTTTCTTGAATAAAGCTGATGATGAACTCAACAGGGTGGCGAGTGGCGAGACCTGAACTATCCCTTTATCTATACATCTATATCGGGGGTGGAAGTGTACCTCAAAAAGAAGGTGGGCCGCCTGAGATCCCACGATGGAGAAGCTCTTCACTCCCCACCCACCCCCATCCAGTAACTGGCTTGCATACTCTCCATCGAAGTTAATGGGACCACCAACTCAGCGATTTAATCCAGCTCTTTACGGTCAATTGTGCCTTCGGGTGGGAGGCACAATTTCAGCGTTAAGCGCCCAGGCCAATAGCCGAGCCAAATTAGCATAGGAGAAGAGATAATTAAAAAAAATAAATCTGAGGCATTTCTGAAGCCTGCTGTAGGCTATTTCATTGTGTGTGTACATGTCTATGTAAAATATTTCTAAACATTTATACTGTTTTAAACTAGAACAAGCAGAAGTTTAAATACTGAGATCCCCCAGATAATAATTAGGTAGGCCAGCTCCACCCTGAATTCTACTCCTGATTATATCTACACACACACACTCGAGTAGCCCAATAGCTACTTGAGTTAGGAAGCGGTGACATACACTAGCATCACTTGAATCTCACCTCTGCCATGAATAATAATAATAATAATAATAATCAGACAGATACAATACAGCTGCAAAAATAATTCACCAACAACTGGCCATCAACTTCAACCACATCCTACACCATACTATACATACTCACCAGTAGCAATCTTGGAAAATGCAGATCATAAAATATACTGGGACAGAACAATTCTTATGGACAAGACAATACCTTGCAATTGACCAGACATAACAGTAATAGACCAACCCCCCCCAAAAAAAACCACTTACCTCATCAACATTGCAATACCTAATGACAAAAATGTTGTAGGAAAAGAGAGGAAAATATACACCCCTGGCTATGGAAGTTAAAATAATATGGCAACAGGGAAAGGTCACAATTATTCCATTAGTCACATCAGTCACTGGCATCACATCAAAAAACTATACAGAAAACCTTCAGAAACTGGGCCTACCAAAATACATCCACACCAACATCCAGAAAGCAGTTATACTTAAAACATGCTCAATAGTCTGGAAATTTCTGAATCTGTAAAAGACAGCGTGACTCACGTCCATCTAGAAAAACCACCACGAGTGAGAAAAAAGAGATAATGATATCTGATCTACCTTACAGGGTTGTTGTAAGGATTACAACCCAAGATAATGAGCGGGCTGCGCTTTGAACACAGCCTTGGGCGCTCTACACATTCTCAGAATTAGCGATGCTCTCATTGTTGGCCTCTCCACTGCTTGAGGATTTCAGTCTCAAATTTCAGAATTGAGCCCCCCCTCCCTGTAACAGCAGGGGTCTCGGAAATCCTGAAAGCCTTTCGCCAAGGTCTTTCTTTGTCCCCCACACTCACACCACAGTTTATTGTACCATCTCTGCCCCATCTTTGCTAATCCCTGTCTGGCTCCCCCTAAAAAAAGAAAATCCCCTCAAGAGTGGGGGTGGGGGTTGAACCCCTAAATTAAAAGTCTTGGATGGATGGGGGAGGGTGATGGGGATAAAGGAGGGGGCACTGTAAGGATGGAGGAGGGATGGCTGGATGAGCGAAGTGGGTTTTCTTGCAACGGGGTGGACAGGGTACATTTCATTATTGCAAGAACTACAGTCTTGAAAGGCGGCTCAGAAATGCACCATACAGACAGACAGAGACTTCAGTGGGATTTGGACTTCTAAGTACATTCCCCCAAAACCCTCCTAGCTCTTATTTATTTATTTATTTATTACATTTCTATACCGCCCAATAGCCGGAGCTCTCTGGGCGGTTCACAAAGATTAAAAACATTCAAAGTATAAAACAGTATAAAATACAATATAAAAGCTCAACCAGATAAAAACAGCAGCCTTCAACAACACACTCTTTCCGCAGCCTTCCTTTTACACACGTGTAGAGAGGGAGAGCAAGGCCATCACTAGACCTAAGGTTTATCCCTGGATCGTCCAGGGGTCAAACCTGTTCTCAATAAATCAGGTGTTTATGAGTTGAGGCGTTGGGGGAGGAAGGCCAGGCGAAGTTGATGTCCTCTTCATTTGTTAAGCTGCCTTGACTGTCACCTCTGGCGGAAGGGCGACATGAAACCGAAATAAACTAACAAATCAATGGAAGAGAAGGAGTCGTTTAATCAAAAGACAGGTCTGTTATAGCAGTACCTCCCTGAAGTGGAGGGATCCCACCACCACTTAAGCACCACTGCCCCCACCTCCCAAGACTTAGAAGAGAAGCCAGCAAGTGATTCCTGCTCGAGAGTGATACCTGATACCTGATGATCACTCCTTTTAATAGTGAACTCAGGTGGTGAGTGCAGAGCGTTGGTTTTTTTTTAAAGCCAAAACGGGTCTACTGAGGCCTCATCTACACCAAGCAGGATATTGCAGTATGAAAGCGGTATATAGAAGGCAGGAGCCACACGACTGCTTTATAGCGGTATTGAAGAGCATTGACAACTGTTGGGGCCCATTGAAACATACCATATACTGCTTTCATCCTGCTATATGCTGCTTGGTGTGGCTCCTGCCTTTTATAAACTGCTTTCGTTGTGCAATATCCTGCTTGGTGTAGATGAGGCCTGAGAGACAAGAGGAGAGGGGTCAGTCTACTAGGGGTGGGGAGGGAAGGGACTTGAGGTTTGCAGAAATACAGAAATATTTAGGGGGGGGGGGCAAAAAGAAAATCCCAAACAGCACAATAAGGACTGAGTGCTGTCTGATTGTTGGGGATGGGGAAGAAATTAGAAATGGGTTTTATTTGTATATTATGTACAGCACCAAGTACATTGCTGGTGCTATATAAATAAATAAATAAATAATGAAGAGTGGAATGAATTCCTTTGAGGAGGGAAGAATGCAGGAACTGTCTGCTACCTTGCTGCTTTTTCCAGTAAACTCTTTATAATTTCTTAATAAGGGAATCCACCAACCTTTCACACTGGAAGAGAGCCAGTCCTTGTCAAGGAGTGTTGCAATGCGCACCCTTGTCAGCAGCTGGCATAACTGCAACGCAAAACTACCCCAGGGGGCTGCTGGTGAAGCACCCCTGGATCATAGAATCATAGAATAGCAGAGTTGGAAGTGGCCTACAAGGCCATTGAGTCCAACCCCCTGCTCATTGCAGGAATCCACCCTAAAGCATCCCTGACAGAGGGTTGTCCAGCTGCCTCTTGAAGGCCTCTAGTGTGGGAGAGCCCTACATCATTGGTTCCATTGTCGTGCTGCTCTAACAGTCAGGAAGTTTTTCCTGATGTCCATCTGGAATCTGGCTTCCTGTAACTTGAGCCCGTTATTCCATGTCCTGCACTCTGGGATGATCGAGAAGAGATCCTGGCCCTCCTCTGTGTGACAACCTTTCAAGGATTTGAAGAGTGCTCTCATGTCACCCCTCCATCTTCTCTTCTCCAGGCTAAACTTGCCCAGTTCTTTCAGTCTCTCTTCAGACCCGGCCTTTCCCTGACTTCTGTCTCTGGCCCACGAGGCGTTTTGTTACCCTTCAACAGGTAAAGGAACCGAGGCAGACAGAGAAAGAGATTCAGGGTAGATAAAAGGAAGGACTTCTTCACAGAGTGCGTAGTTAAACTTTGGAACTCACTGCCACAAGGTGTAGTGATGGCCGCCAGTTTGGATGGCTTTAAAAGGGGGGGGGGGGTTGGATAAATTCCTGGAGGAGAAGGCTTTCGATGGTTACCAGCCCTGATGGCTAAGTGCAACATTCAGTATCAGAGGCAGTAAGCCCATGTGCACCAGTTGCTGGGGAACATGGGTGGGAGGGTGCTGTTGCACTTGTGTCCTGCTTGTGGGTCCTTGGTGAACAGCTGGTTGGCCACTGTATGGACAGCGTGCTGGACTACATGGCCCCTCGGTCTGGTCCATCATCAAACCTCTTCTGATGTTCTTATATTCTGAAGAGCGAGAGAATGACGGCAACATTTTGTGAACCACCCAGAGAGCTTTGGCTATTGGGCAGTATAAAAATGCAATAAATAAACATCTTGGTAGAAGAAGGATTTGAACGGCAGTTTGAGCAGGGGGCCTTTCTTACATCAGCGAAAGAGATCCGGGATGGAGGGGCCATCGTGGGCGCAGGTCTTTTCCTCTTTGGTGAGAATCAGCAACTGGTCTTTCCAAGGACAATGGCAAGCAGTGGAGGCTGGTGGCTCTGATTCTGATGGAGCTGTGATTCTGTTCCGGGTGTCAGTCAGAAGCAGCCAGAACTCTTATAGAGCTCTCCGAGATGCTGAAACTATTTTTTTGGGGTGTGTGTGTGTCTGGTTCAGCACCTTGGACAGATCCTTTAGAGTTCTGGCTAGTTCTGACTGAAACCCAGAATGGATTCACAGCCCCACCGAAATCGGAGCCACCAGCCTCTCCTGATGGCCGTACTAAAACGGGATTTTCCTCGCTTCAGACACACAGACCTAGCAGCAGGCATACTGGCAGCAGCAGCAGATATTTTTCAAAAGGAGTCAGGAAGCAGCCACCCAAGACTCTACCACTCCTTTCCCCAATCTGGCACCCTCCAGACTTTTGAACTACACTTCCCCTTATCCCCAGCTGGCTAGGGATGATGGGAGATGAACTCTCACCACATCAGGAGGGGGGGCGGGTTGGGGGGGGAGGCTGCGCCTTCACGGGCCCTATCCAGTCAAAGCAAAGCAGCATCGAAAAATCCGTTTCAACGGCGCTTCAGCGGCAGCTGTTCAAAAATCTCCCTGGAAAAGTGCTGAATTCGGGCTGGATCGCTCCTGTGGTCTTCACGACTCCCGAGTAAGCATTGGTAGGGATTTGGCCTGAGCCGGAATTTCCTTTAGGTGATCCAATAGCCACCCTAAGCACCTGTGGATCACGGGGGCAGAGTCAGTAACCGACCGGGACAGCAGGCCAGGGCGAAACGGCACCCGAGTTCCTGCGAAACATTTCGCGCGGGCGGGCTTCTATTCGAGCCCTGCAGTCTCGCGGATAGCACAGAGGAAAACCAGGTGACCCGGCTTTCCGTGACTCCCCCGCCCCCGTGGAAGCAAAAGGAAGCCTCCCACATTCTCAGCCACTATTTATTTATTTATTTATATGTACATTTATATCCCTCCCTATAGCACAGCCTTCCTCAACCTGGGGCGCTCCAGATGTGTTGGACTACAACTCCCAGAATGCCCCAGCCAGCTGGCTGGGGCATTCTGGGAGATGCAGTCCAACACATCTGGAGCGCCCCAGGTTGAGGAAGGCTGCTAAGCACAAGGATCTCAGTGCGGCAAAAGCATACGTATAAAACAGAACAAGAAATACATAATTCCAACACAAATTAAACCTGTCAGACTCTCTGCTGGTTGAGCCACCAAAGATGCCACGGAAAAGCCTCGGGCAGCTAAAAAAGGGTGCAGTTCATTAGTCACCCTAAAGGGGGCGCTGTTTAAATTTTTATTTATTTACTTTGTGTCCCGCCTTTCCCACCCAAAGATGGCGCTCAAGGCGGCTCACAATAAAAACCCGCTGGGCTTCTTCATTTTTGGAGGTGAGGCTGCTGCACCTGCGGATGGATCTACCTGTCCAGCCATCTCTTCCTTTGGGAAATTCAAAGCTCATGGGCGTGGCGGGGTGGGGGGGAGTTCGCCATCCGAGATGCTTTCCCCAACAGCACGTCCTTGCGATCTCTTGGAGATCAACTCTCGTCATAGACTCTGCCGGATGGGGATGGATGGAGAGAATCATGTTCACGGCTGTGGGCTGTTGGAAGGAAAGGCTGGAGCTTAATTTTAAGATGATGGTGAGATACTTGATGACGGTGTTGAAGAAAAAGAAACATCCCATCATTCTAAGATAGAGATTGCCTTGTCTTGCTTAAACACCAGCTTGCCCATAGTCTACTGGATTAAGTGCAGCAGCTGTGCTTGTTTTGTGTATACACACGTGAGCACACTTGCAACACACACACACACTTAGCCTCTTGCAGCAGAGCCTCCCCCCCCCCCCCCGAGGCTGGTGAGGTCTTAAAGCCATTTATTATGCCAGAAGCCACAGTGAACAGGAGATACTGGCTGAGTTCACACGATATGCTAATAAACGGGGTGGAAGTAGGGGTAATAGGAACACAATGCAAAACAACCATTGTTTAGCGTGTCCTCCGAACTCAGCCACTTTCTCAGATGCAGGATCGGGGTTTCTCCCCGCCCCCACTAATATATCTATTAGTTTCACCAGATTTCTCCTTGTGGTTGCTGCGCACCTAAGGCTGCAATCCTATAGAATACACGCGCTTTCTCCAGCCTGGGATTGTTTAGCTTAGAGAAAAGGGAGTGAGGAGAGACAGGACAGAGGTGTGCGAAATGATGACGCAGGGTGGATCTGGAGACATTTCCCCCCTTCTCTCAAAATGATAGAACCCAACGGGGTCACTCCATGAAGCTGGTGGGTGGGAGATGAAATAAGAGCCCCCTCCAACCAATTCTCCCTCTCCCATAATACTAGAACTTAATGGGGCCATCCGGTGAAGCTGATGGGTGGGAGATGCAGGACAGCTAAAAGGAAGGACTTCTTCACACAACGCAGAGTTAAACTATGGAATTCACTGCCACAAGATGTGCTGATAGTCACCAATTTGGATGGCCTTCAAGAGGAATTACATAAATCCCTGGAGGAAAAAGCAATCAGTGTCTACTAGTCCTGATGGCTATAGGGTACCTCGAATATCAGAGGCAGTATGCCTATGTGCACCAGTTGCTGGGGAACATGGGTGGGAGGGTGCTGTTGCCTGTTTGTGGGTTTTGCCTCTGACCATCTGGTTGGCCACTGTATGAACAGAATGCCGGATGAGTTGGACCTTGGTGTGATCCAACAGGGCCCTTCTTATTATGTTCTTAAGCTGGTTAAGGTTGCATGGACTGCAAGTCCCATGATTCACAGCCAACACATCTGGAGGGTGCCTGGTTGGGGAAGGCTGTTAGACAGGCTTACTTTGGGGTAAGAATCTATTCTTGAGGGAGGGGATATAGGCAACAACTTCAACCCGAACCCCGCCTGTCACTCGGAAGAGTAACATACACGTTTTTGCTGAGCTGCAGCATTGGGGCTAGAAAACATGTGTCAGGGAGGTTGTCAGGAAGGGGTACTTGTGAGACAAGCGCAGAAGTCTCAACCGGACTGAGTGCGAGTGAGGTGGGTCGTTGTTGTTGTTGGTGGTGGGCGGTTAGTTAAACAAATCACACACACACATCACCACCACAATGATCTCCGAGTGGCTGGAATACAGCTCTACACTAGTGCTTATAATGGTTTATAACGGTTATGACAACGGCCAGGGAAGGCAACGGCAAACCACCCCGCTATAAGGCCTGCCAAGAAAACGTCAGCAGAAGCTGGCGTCCCTCCAAGAGTCAGCAATGACTCAGTGCTTGCACGAGAGGTTCCTTTCCTTTCCTTTCAGGCCCAGGACACATTACATATACCGTTTTCATACCGTTTTAAAAGTGTTATATCCTGCTTGGTGTAGAAGACATCCAGGCAACTGTCCTGGCCGTATTTTGCTTGCGGTGAGGAAAGGACCCGATCCTGCACTTCCTCCTCCCTCCCTCCCTCCCTCCCTCCCTCTCTCTCTCTCTCTCTCTCTCTCTCTGTACCTGGCTGCTCAGAATTCGTAATTCGGTGTGAAAGTTCTCACAAGTGTTAGGACTGCAAAGAAAGCTGGTCTCGTTTTTCCTTATTTTAAAAACCCGGTTAGAAAGCTTTAAAAAAAGAAAAGAAAAGTGGGAGGAGAGGAATTAATTATTATCTCATGTTAGACGCGGGACCCACGACAATGAAGGTTGCGGAATGACGATGTCGCAGTTTGGGTTTGGGTCGCTGTTGTTTGCACCAGAAAAGAAATGTGCGTGTTTGGGGGAAGGGGGGGGGGGAAGACGACGACATCCAACCCAGTCCTCAAATGGTTGAGCAAAGAAAGAATATACGTGAAATAGAGACATCGGAATCCTGAACTGCGTCTTTCGAACAGGCACCTTCGGATACCGTTTAAAATTAGTTGTCAGGAAAGGTGGGGCAGGAAGGAAGGAAGGAATAAAGGAGAGAGAGAGAGAGAGAGAGAGGGAGGAGGTTGGTGGGGGGGAGAGAGAAAAACGACGGAGGGAGGAATCCTGAACTGCGCCTTTCCATCCTGCGCCTCCGGATCTCTGCCCTCTCCCACTGGCCCACATCCCCCACGTGGGTCGGTCAGTGAGTTCGCCCAGAAATCACCACCTTAAAGGAGGGTAGGGGGGCAAGAAAGAAAGTGGCGCTGTAGCTTCGCTTCTTCCTCCGGCACCCTTTGGATGAAATCAGGGAGAAAGGGGAGTCCGCGCGTGCGGGACTGGGTTCGTGAATCGCTCCGCCTAGAAGATGAAACCTCGCCAACACCTCGCCAACGAAATGCCTCCGTTTTTGGCTCTTGGGCTAGTGGCGGCAGCCTGCATTTCCAACACACACACACACACACACACACACACACACCCCCGCTCCTGGCAACAGTTTCCCTCCTCCACCGCGGGGCTTTAACCTTTTAACTCACCCCAAATCAAGTCCCATGCTAGAACGACGTCAATTTTCACGTTAGAAACGTCAAATTAGGCACCATGACACCTCATGCATATACACACATGCATGCCAAGCCTCAAGCAAATCCAAGCCTCCCCTGATTTTGGGGGAATTTTTGAAAATCGGACACCCCATTTTCAGAGATGGGATTTGCTCCGACATTTTGACAGATAAAAAACTTTGAAGTGGGCACCCTCACAGATGCCATCTAGATCCACATTCATGACAAGTTTCAAGCAAATCCCATCATCCCCAGATTTTTGGCAGGGCTTTAACCTTTTAACTCACCCCAAATCAAGTCCCATGCTAGAACGACGTCAATTTTCACGTTAGAAATGTCAAATTAGGCACCATGACACCTCATGCACGTATACACATGCATGCCAAGCCTCAAGCAAATCCAAGCCTCCCCTGATTTGGGGGGAATTTTTGAAAATCGGACACCCCAGTATCTCAGGGATTTAAAGCTGCAGACAGCTCAATGGGGCCATTTCAAAGGAAATCCCAACATGCCATGAATTGGGGAGTAGATAACCCAGATATGGTTTCCCCACGGGGTGGAGGGCGAAGAGCGCGCGATGCCCAGAGGCTCCAAACGGAACCCAGGCGAAACCCTGGAATTTCATCCGCTCTTTTCCATCTTTCGAATAATAAAACAAACGAACTCGAAAGTTCCACAAGGGAAACACCAGCCCATGGGAACGCCCCCTCCCCAAAGGAAGGATGCCAGTGCAACACACACACCCCACACACACACCCCGGGACTGGGGGCACCCAATCTCCCTTCCTGGTCCCCATAAATAAACAGGGGGAGGGGGAGAGAAAGGAGGAGGAGGACGGGAGGAATCCCAAATTATCCCAAATGCTCTTTCAGTGAGTTTGAGACTTTTGGATTGCTCCAATAAAACAACTATTAGTTTTTGTTGCTGCTGCTGTTATTAGATTCCAACATGTAGACGCAGCCTTCAAAATCTATTCCATTTTAAAATTTGCCCTTTCCTCCAAGGAGCTCAGGGAGGCTTTCAACCGCCCCGCCCTTCTGTCTTTCCTCACAACAACCCTATGAGGTAGTTTTGGTTCTCCAGATGGCCCTGGAATGTCTGGATGGATGGACTGCTTGCTCCCTTTGGAGGCCCGGTTTGATTAAAACACAGCTTTTCTAAAGACAAAAGGTGTACAGGTGCAATCCTATGCACATTTAGAGGGGGGGGAGTCCTACAACTCCCAGCATGCCCCAGTTAGCATGAGGGGTGCTGGGAGTTGTTGGACTTTTTTTCTTCCATCCCAGAGTGCAGGACACTGAATAATGGGCTCAAGTTACAGGAAGTCAGATTCTGGCTGGGCATCAGGAAAAACTTCCTGACTGTTAGAGCAGTACGACAATGCAACCAGGGAGGTTGTGGGCTCTCTCACACTAGAGTCTTTCAAAAGGTAGCTGGACAACCATCTGTTAGGGTGGATCCCTGCATTGAGCAGGGGGTTGGACTCGATGGCCTTATAGGCCCCTTCCAACTCTACTATTCTGTGATTCTATGATTCTATGAACAGGCACAGGATTATGCCATAAGAAACTTCAACAGCTTTCTCGAACCTGGACCACTGCAGGGGTGTTGGGCTACAGCAACCGTCATCCCCAGCCAACGGCCATGCCAGTGGTGGGGGAAAGCAACTCTACTGTGAGGGAGGAGAGAAATGAACGAGGAGCAAGCTGTGGCTTTTCTGGACCTCTAAGTGCTTCTTTTGGGACAAATGGCTAAAGAAAAGGCCCTGGCTGGAAGCAGGACCGAAAGAAGAGTCTTCTTTCAAACAGATGTCAAAAGAACATCACATCCTTCTGGAGAGGAAGTTTAGCTTAGGGCGGTCGAGTCTGGGATAAGTGTTTTCATTTTTTTTTTTTAATTAGCCCCTCCATAGGGTACGGCGAAAACGAACAAAGCAACTTTCAAATGACAATGTACACAAACACTCACACACACACACACACACACAACCACAGACCTTCTCCGCTATAACAACTCCAACTGTCTTTGATCACCTGCCCTCAATTCTGGTACTGAATCAGGGCTATTTGGTGGGAAATGGCCGGTATTTTCTGCCATTTTGTTACCTTTCTTTGTTGGTCAAATTATAGTGTAAAAAAAGGAACTGTTTTCAGATGTGTGTGTGTGTGTGTGCGTGTTTCCATTATCCCTTCTCTTTTACAGAAAAACCTCTATTCACAACACAGAAAGGCCCCAAAGAGTAGAGATTTAAGCTTTGTGGGGCCTGGCGCTACAATCCTAAACCCATTCACTCGTCCTCTTATATAACTGTGCAAAGTTTATTTTTCAGCCTTTGCAACTGCAGTGGAAAGTATGGTCTCCCAGATGGCAACTCTAAGAATGTGTCACTGGCGAGGCCTACAAGCAGGGGCAGCCTTCTCATGAGGCAGGGTGAAGCCCCTGCCTCAGGTGGTGGAGCAGGAGGAGTGGTGAATGATGCCATTTCACCCCACCCTGCCATGCCAGGAGGGCCTGCCTCCTTCTCCAGCAGATACTCTGGAGAGTCCTGGTATTTGACTCAATGAGAGAGTGGCCAATGGGGCTCTCCAGCGCAGCAACCATGAGAGGGGTGTCCCAGGAGATCATCTCTACAGGCTCTCTCACAGGACACCCCTGCCGTGCCTGGCTCTGAGGAAGGGCCTACTTCCCGTGGCCTACTTCCTGCCTTATGCATCGGCAGCAGTGGCAGCCACCAGACACAAAGGTGGCAGCAACGGAGCAGGTAAGTGGGGAATGGGGGGAAGGGGTCTTACCTGCTCCGCCGCTGCCACCGTCTTTGTGTCCGGTGGCTTCTACTGCCACTGATGCATAAGACAGGAAGTAGGCCACGGCCTACTTCCTGTCTTATGCGTCGGCGGCAGTGGAAGCCACCGGATACAAAGGTGGCAGCAACGGAGCAGGTAAGTGGGGAATGGGGGGAAGGGGGGTCTTACTTGCTCCGCTGCCACCACCGTCTTTGCGTCTGGCAGCTTCTACTGCCACTGACGCATAAGACAGGAAGTAGGCCGTGGCCTACTTCCTGTCTTATGCGTCAGTGGCAGTGGAAGCCACCGGATGCAAAGGTGGCGGTGGACGGCGGAGCAGTTAAGGGGGAAAGGGGGAGGCGGGCTTACTTGGTATCTCCGCCATATACGGCGGTGGACAGCGGAGGCACCAGGTAAGTGGGGACAGTTTTCTGGGTGCCAGCTGCACAGGATCCTCACTGGATCCTCACATCCATATGTAAAATTTGAATGCTACAAATGCATGTATCTGACAAGAGTGAGCTGGGGGGCAGCAGTCTGTTGTGAGCTGGCTCATTCAGGCGCTGGGAACCAGGAGCTATCAAACCAGCCCCATACCAGGACTAAAGAGCAAGTCATGAACAAAGGACACACCAGGAGCAAGCCAGAAGTCACGACTAAAGAATAACCAAGAACACAGAAGTATACCAGGTTCAGCTGGAGCAGGAAACCCTTTTATACTCCTTCCTGTCCTGGAGGATCCAACGGACTGCCTGCCTGGGCAGAGTCAGTCCAGGGCCTGAATGTACTAAACTGAGAAGGCTGCCACCTGCAATTCAACGGTTCTCCACATGAGGCAGCCGCATACAGATCCAGCAGTTCCTTATGGTGTGTCACATCCACGCCAGGGAGCCATGTTTTAAGTGCTCATTCAGTGGCAAAGCCAGATTTGCCTCAGAGTAATGCCCTTACTATGACGGGCAACATCATTGAACACTTATTGGGTGATAAAGGTGCAGAACGAGCCAGAAAAGTTTCAAACGTTGTCCTAGTCACAGCTGAAGTTGGGCTAGTAGAGAGATGAGTTAATGTGGTTTTATTACAACCCAAATAATTGTCTAGAAAGCCTTTGACCTTCAAATCCAACCCAAATAATTGTCTAGAAAGCCTTTGACCTTCAAATCCGTCACTCGTAGCCATTCCCGCAGTCTATGCAGAGGGAGAAGCAGAGCCATTCTGCCAGCCTTGTTGAAACAGTACTGGAAACAGTACGGTAAACACAAACACACAAGTCCCAATTAGAATGGCGGGTGAGAATGGAAACAATGGAGACCCTCATAAGAGATGCCAGAATTTGGGTGGACTTCTCATGAGCATACAATAAGTTGCTGAGAAGAGGATCATGGGGAAATGATAAAACAAGTCAAAATTAATGGCACCTTTCTCCAAAACTGACCCAGTCATAAGGCAAGCTGAAGCCCACGCTTCGGTTGATAAATTTAAGAGGCAATTTAAAACCAGCATTCCCCTTGCAAACATGCCACCTCTATGCCTGCATCTTCCTGTCTGGTGGTAAGAGCAGGGCCAGCCCAAAACAGCTGTCTGAATTGAAAAACAAGCTGACTGTTAGGGGTGTGCTCTGCTTCGCTTCGCTTCGTAGAAGCAATAGCGGAGTGGCCTGATTCGCCTCCACCAAAGGCGGAGACGGATCGGGTCAGGGGAGCTGCAGATCGAGATGAAGCAGATTGAGACCAAACGTATTCTTCGCCTCGATCCGGAGCTCTGAAAAAAAGGTAAGTGTGGAGGGAGGGGGCTTACCTGGCGCTGCCACAGTCTGTACGGCAACAGTGGCAGAGCCAGGTAAGGGGGCAGGGGGTCTTACCTGCGTCCATCACAGTCTGGTGGTGGCTTCACCTGAGGCCGAGGCTCAAACTGGAAGAACAGGCTGCGACCGCGATGGAGCCAGGTAAGAGGGAAGGAGAGAGGGGGCTTTACCTGGCGGCAGTGCTACTGCTGTAGTCTATGTGGTGACGGCTGTGGAGCCGGGTAAGGGGCATGGGGGAGGGTGGCTTACCTGGCTCTATTGCAGTCAGGCGGCGGCTTCAACTTAGGTTGAGGACTCAAAACAGGAAGACCGCGCCTGGTCTTCCTGTTTGAGTCCTCAGCCTCAGTTGAAGCCGCCACCGGACCATGACAGAGCCAGGTAAGTTTTGAGGGGGGGGGCTTACCTGGCAGCAGCGATGCTGCCGCGGAGCTTTGATTCAGATCCGGAGCTCCACAATAGAGCGGAGCAGACCATAGGCGGATTGACGCGGGGCGGAGCGGACCCAATCCGGAAGTTGCAGATCGGGATCCGGAGCAGATCGGGGGAGTCTGTGCACAGCCCTACTGACTATACTGGCAGGTGGACCTGTCTTCAATACCGATGATGGAGCAGCGTTCACCACCACACCTGAAGGCAACATGTTAGCTCAGGGGGTGCAAGGCAGGGTGGTGTCAGGATCAGGCCTGGTCTCCCTGGTCTGCATCCTGAATCAGTCTCAGAGCCCGAAGAAGAAGTAGACCAGCCAAGACAGGAAGCAGAAGAGGAAATCCTCTGAGACTCTTCAGGAGTCAAGGAGGAATCTTCCCAGGCGCGTTTCGGACAGGGGTCTCAGAGATTGTCTTCTCCCTACCTGGGAACTCTGTTGCAGGGCGGAGGAGCATTGGAATTGACAGATTCCAGAGCCTGCTGTTAGGTCAAGTGGGCAGGGTTGAGAGGAGGCAGAAGGCGGTCTGCTAGGCTAGCCACTCATGAGAGGTTATAGCCTGAAGACCCTCCCTGATGGGAAAGTGTCCATTTCATTGATAGGCAACTGCCTTGCTTCGATAGGCTAATTAAACTTAGAGGATAGCTCGTAGCATTCACACGCTCTTCAGCCATGAGGAGATGTCTATTTACTGAATAAAGCCTTGTGGATCGCACGGCAGACCTCTCATCTCACGTCTCAGTGGGAAGGCTGGGGATCATAGAATCATAGAATCATAGAATCATAGAATAGCAGAGTTGGAAGGGGCCTACAAGGCCATCGAGTCCAACCCTCTGCTCAATGCAGGAATCCACCCTAAAGCATCCCTGACAGATGGTTGTCCAGCTGCCTCTTGAAGGCCTCTAGTGTGGGAGAACCCACAACCTCCCTAGGTAACTGATTCCATTGTCGTACTGCTCTAACAGTCAGGAAGTTTTTCCTGATGTCCAGCTGGAATCTGGCTTCCTTTAACTTGAGCCCATTATTCCGTGTCCTGCACTCTGGGAGGATCGAGAAGAGATGCTGGCCCTACTCTGTGGGACAACCTTTTAAGTATTTGAAGAGTGCTCTCATGTCTCCCCTCAATCTTCTCTTCTCCAGGCTAAACATGCCCAGTTCTTTCAGTCTCTCTTCATAGGGCTTTGTTTCCAGACCCCTGATCATCCTGGTTGCCCTCCTCTGAACACGCTCCAGCTTGTCTGCATCCTTCTTGAATTGTGGAGCCCAGAACTGGACGCAATACTCTAGATGAAGCCTAACCATCTAGATCATGACAGCCGAATGGTGTGGAGGTCTTTCCTCTACCACCTTGCTGCCACCCCATAGCATTTGCCACCTAAGGCAACTGACTCATTCTGTTTAATGGCAGGTTGGCCCTGGATAGGGGAGGCCCTCTGAGATGTGGTAGGGGCACATCTATTGCTAGGGGGTTGCTTAGAGTGGCCGTTCTAGAGAGATGCCGTCTTTTCTACAATGGTGCCGCTGTAGAGCAATGAAATGGAAAGCCAGGCGGCTGCATGAGGACAGGCCTGGGTGGTGATGCTCCCTCGCCACCACTGATGGAGCAGGGCCAAAGGGGTGGTAGGCAGAAGAGGCTAAAACCAGACCTTCCCTCCTTTCCCGTTTTGAGCTGCCCATGGCTTTCTTTTCCAGTCTGTCTGCACAAGCTTACCAGCTCACGGCTCCAGGCACTTGGTAGTTATTTGGGGGCAATCGGTGGCACGCAGCGCTCCACGCAACAGGCTCCATTCAGTATCTCAGCACCCAGGGTAAACATGTGTTCATTGGCTCGAAATACCTTTTAGTGACACCAGCCATTTGCCAGGGTGGAATCATTGTACGTAATGGATAATTGCTCAGCAATTAAACAATTTGGAAGCCACAAGGCAGGATCATTAGAGAAGAAACAAATGGAAGGCAGATCGGTTTTTGTGAAAACAGCGGCAGCCCTGAGAGCGCCCAACGGAGTTGCACTGGAGAAAACACACAGGCTTTTTTGCTCTCTCTCTCTCTCTCTCTTTTTTTTTTTTGGCCAAGATCTTTGGAGAAAGTGAGGTCATCACCCCCTGCCTCCTAACTCCGGGTCCCAAGTTCTGGTATCATTTGGGAAATGACCAGGATCTTGAAAGACCTATCCGAAGGCAACCAAAGCTCCTGCTCCGGAAATCTTTTAAATCAATAAAATGAAATGGACAAACTTACAATCTCTGGGGAACTGTCAATATTGGGTGTTTTCAGGTGAGGATCTCCTTGGGCCTTTGCCCTGCCTCCTTGACAGGATTTTATGGCAGGTCCAGACAATGTTGTCTTCCATCATGGCTAGACCATTGCAACATGGTCTTCATAGGCCTAATCCTGAAGAATCTAGACAGGGATAACCTGGCTTCAGTTGTCCATGCTCTGGTAACCCCCAAGTTAGATTACTGCAATGCACTCTACGTAGGGCTGCCTTTGAAGACGGTTCGGAAGCTGCAGCTCGTGCAAAATACAGCGGCCAGATTGATTTCGGGAACCAGAAGGTTCGACCATATAACACCTGCTCTGGTCCGCTTGCACTGGCTGCCTGTATGTTTCCGAGCCCAATTCAAGGTGCTGGTTTTGACCTATAAAGCCTTACACGGCTTGGGACCACAATACCTGACGGAACGTCTCTCCCGACGTGAATATACTACATTCAACATCTAAGGTCCTCCTCTGGGTGCCTACTCCGAGAGAGGGTCGGAGTGTGGCAACGAGGGACAGGGCCTTTTCGGTGGTGGCCCCCAGACTATGGAACGATCTCCCTGACGAGCCTCGCCTGGCACCAACGCTGCTATCTTGCCGGTGCCAGGTTAAGACTTTCCTCTTTGCCCAGGCATATGGTGGCACATCTTAATCACCCACATGTTTAGTTTTTTAAAATGGTTTTTAATGCTTTATGTGTGTATGTTCTGTGTTTTAGAATTTTAAATTTTGTATACTTGTTTTAATCTTAATTTTAGAATATCGGTAAACCACCCAGAGAGCCCTGGCTATGGGAGTGGTATATAAGTGCAATAAATAAATAAATAAATAAATAAATAAATAAATAAATAAATAAATAAATAATGTCCAGGAAGCTTCTTCAATTGGGGCAAATTGGGGTAGTTAGGCTGCTAGCCGGTGCATGGAACTGTGATCATATCAGCCCTATATGGAAATATCTGCCCTGGCAGTGCTAGGAGCTCTCCTTCTGGAAGTTCTTTTGCTCTCCTTGCATATATGGATGGAATGACACTTTGTGAAGAGCTTGGGGTTCAGGGCCGGTGCCAGACTATTTTGCACCCTAGGCAAGGTGAGCTACTTTCACCCACCCACCTACCCCCCAAAAAATGCAACTTTGATTTTTAAGAACAGATGTTTCCTGGAAAAAATAAGAAGCACAAAACTTGAAACTGCTGAATTTATTTTAAAGTGCAAGAAATACGTCATGCCAATTATAGCAAACAAATTGGAAGGGAACGTTTATGGGTCTAAAATGCATGATTTAATAGGAATATCACCTCCAAATCATCCCCCACAACTCACACGCGCCCGTGCACACTCAGCATCGCTCACTCCAAACAAACACACGCATGAACACATGCATTCACTCAAAGACCTCATGCACCCCATTCACCCATACATTCTCTCTCTCTCTCTCTCTCTCTCTCTCTCTCTCTCTCTCTCTCTCTCTCTCTCTCTGTCTCTCTGTCTCTCTCTCTCTCTCTCTCTCTCTCTCTCTCTCTCTCTCCAAACGTGGAGCTGCCCACCTCCACCCCAGCGTCCCTGGCTTTGCTTTGGCTGGGCGGGCGTGGGGCACCATCTCGCCCGCCCAGGCCCAGCTGAATCCTTGGGCCGGCCCAGCTCACAGCCAACGTGCATGAGTGCTGCACTGCGCCCCTCTTAGCTTGGCACTCTAGGCAGCCACCTGAGTGGCCTCTATGGTAGCACCAGCCCTGTTGGGGCTACTGCCAAAAATGATAAGCCTGTGCCCAATTCCTCCCCCATCCCCACACTCCACATTGTCTAGTTTAATGCATCTCGCCCTGGCATCGTTAGAACATCTGCTTCTCTGCCTTTGCTCCACTCCATTGGCTCCTGGTGGTGGGGAAAGGTGTCATAATGATGTCAGGACACGAGGTAGGCTGAGCAAGATCTTTGTTATACTTAGCTCAAGCCTAAATCTAGCTTGTAGGTAAGTTGGATTTAGTTGTCTTAAAGATGGTGGGCCTGTAAGGATCTATTGCTGGCTATGTTAATTGACTTATAATTTTGTTGTGTATTTTAAATGTGTGTTTTTCTTTCTTTTTTCTTTTCAATGTATGTTTTAAACTTTGTAAGGCCGCCTTGAGGCCCAGTATTGGGCAAAAGGCGGGATACAAATAAATATAATAATATTTATTTATTTATTTATTTATTACATTTTTATACCGCCCAATAGCCGAAGCTCTCTGGGCGGTTCACAAAAATTAAAACCACAGTAAAACACCCAACAGGTTAAAACACAATTACGAAATACAGTATAAAAAGCGCAACCAGGATAAAACCACACAGCAAAGTTGATATAAGATTAAAATACAGAGTTAAAACAGTAAAATTTAAATTTAAGTTAAAATTAAGTGTTAAAATACTGAGTGAATAAAAAGGTCTTCAGCTGGCGACGAAAGCAGTACAGTGTAGGCGCCAGGCGGACCTCTCTGGGGAGCTGGTTCCACAACCGGGGTGCCACAGCGGAGAAAGATAATAATAATAATAATAATAATAATAATAATAATAATAACCATAATAGCTAATGATGTCAGGTGCTCTAAAGCTCCTGAGAGAGCGCCTTCTCCCTTACCAACCTGCCCGGTCACTGAGGTCATCCAAGGGCCTGCTCCTGGTGGTTGCACATAGATCCATCCTCCGATTGGAATCCACCAGGGGAAGAGCCTTCAGCGTGGTGGCGCCCCTCCTGTGGAATTCCCTGCCTCTGGAGGTCAGACAGGCGCCAACCTTGTACTCCTTTCGGCGCCTCCTGAAAACATCTTTATTCCAAGAAGCTTTTCTTTAACATGCAGCCTTGGATTACTGTTATCGCTTCTTTTAAATTTTGTTTTAACTGTTTTTATTCTGTTTTCATTTTCATTTTACCTTGTACACCGCTCTGAAATTTTTCAATGGGGAGCGCTATATAAATATTCTAAATAAATAAATAATAAATAAATAAAGGAGTGCACCAGAGATCCAGAAAACCCAGAGAATGGTCCAGATAATGCTCTCAGGCATACAATGTGCATTAGTGAGAACTCATTGTTTGAACCGGGTAGAGTTGACTTGACCCATCTCTGTCCACCTGGGGTACTCAGTGCAGCACTAGTAAAGCTTGGAGGAATGTGGGTCACCATGGTCCATAGGCCTTCTAAGTCCCTTAGAAGGAACTCCATCTTGCAGCAGGCTTTGAGGGGTTGCAGCTGGTGTTGTGTCATGGGCCACAGCTAGACCTAAGGTTTATCCTGGGATCATCCAGGGTTCACCCCTGCCTGAGCACAGGATCCCCTGTGTGTCACCTAGATGAACAGGTTTGACCCCTGGACGATGCAGGGATAAACCTTAGATCTATCTATGGCCATAGAGACAGATTTGGAATGTTGCTAGTGTATTGTACCATCTCCCCTGCTGCTCCGCATGTCCCTGGATGAGGAAATCTTGAACATGGTAGTGGAGGAACCCAGGACAAGATCCTCACCTGTGATTTGCTAGCTCATGAACTCCATGGCAACCATGGCGCTGTCTCAGTTTGTCACCATCCCTACACATAAAGCCGGGAGCACCCTTGATTTGACCTTTGCCCCAATATGAATGGTCTGAAAATGGTCTGCGTGTGTGTGTTCTGGCCTGGCTATAGGTCCGAATCAATTATCTTTATTGAGAGTGAGACAAGGAGGGCAACCTTGTTGATTCAATCTCTCATCAGCTTTTGATACCATAGACCATGGTCTCCTCCTGGACTGGATTCATGGCAGGGCCGGGCAAAGCTGGTAGTAGGCCCAGGCCAGATGGGAAATGTAGGCCCCATTTCAAACTGCTCATTAAGTATTTTTTTTAATCAGTTCTAAATACAGATGAACTAGAACGATTTATTTAAAAAAAGGTCATGGCAAGCACTTTTATTCAAGATGTATATAAGACATTACTTCTTCACATTCAGAAATGCTTTACGTGCTTTTCTTTGGGCAAATTCATCAACAACAACAGAAAAATCAAGCAACTTTGCCTTGTTAATGTTAATGTTCGAAACCGCTAATCCATTCAGTACTGCTCACTCACAGGAGAGCTTGTTGTTTATTCGTTCAGTCATTTCCGACTCTTCGTGACTTCATGGACCAGCCCTCGCCAGAGCTTTCTGTCGGCTGTCGCCACCCCTAGCTCCCCCAAGGTCAAGTCTGTCACCTCCAGAATATCATCCATCCATCTTGCCCCTCTTCCTTTTGCCTTCCACTTTCCCTAGCATCAGCCTCTTCTCCAGGGTGTCCTGTCTTCTCATTATGTGGCCAAAGTACTTCCGTTTTGCCTTTAATACCATTCCCTCAAGTGAGCAGTCTGGCTTTATTTCCTGGAGTATGGACTGGTTTGATCTTCTTGCAGTCCGAGGCACTCTCAGAATTTTCCTCCAACACCACAGTTCAAAAGCATCTATCTTCCTTCGCTCAGCTTTCCTTAAGGTCCAGCTCTCGCAGCCATAGGTTACTACGGGGAATACCATTGCTTTAACTATGCGGACCTTTGTTGTCAGTGTGGTGTCTCTGCTCTTAACTATTTCATCAAGATTTGTCATTTGTCCTTTCCTTCCACAGGAGAGCTACTTCGTAACAAATCTTTACCAAAGGGTCCTCCTTTGCCTCTACAGGGGGACTCGGAGTAGGCCCCCTCAGAATCGAAGGCCCATGCCAACTGGCCCCACTGGCCCCCACTCTGCCCAGCCCTGATTCATGGAATGGAAACTCCAATGGTTTCTACCTGCAGGGTCAGTTTTATAAAGTAAAATTGAGTGACTATTCTTTCATCCCTTGACTCCTGAGCTGTGGTATCCCACAGGGTACTACTATCTTCTCTTCAGTGTTATTTAACATCTATGTGAAGGCTTTGGGAGCAGTCGTTAGGGATTTTAGAGCAAAATGCCATCAGGATGCTGATGATATGCACTCTATCTCCCCATCAGATGTGGCCATCCTACTTGATTGATACCTGGACTCAGTCAAAGGCTGGGTGAGGGCCAAGGAACTCAGCTTAAATCCTGGTAAGATGGAGACCCTATGGATGGGTGGTTCCTGGGTCTGGAGATACTGTAGGCTCATTAACTGTTCAAGAGGGGGTTTCACTCCCCCTGAAGGAGCAGGCTTGTAGAATGGGGCTATTTCTAGATTCATCATTGTTGCTGGAGGCCCAAGTGATCTCAGCTGCTCAGAGAGCCCTTTCCAACCTTCATGTAGCATGCCAGCTATGACTGTCACTTCGCCACGATCCACAGCTCCCCCGACCCGATTCGGATCCATCTTTGGCAGAGGCGGATCAGGTCGCTTCGCTCCGGATTCGCGATCCGAATCAGAGCGGAGCACAGCCCTAATTGGAATGCTTTATACAGTCTCATCAAAGGATAGTTGACGTAGCTTCCATAGGTACTATTTCTGTAGGTTTAAAACTGAGACTGTTTCAACAGAAATGATGTTTCAGGTATATTGGACTCCACAGAGGTTGGTTAAGGAGAAGCTGCATGGCTCTGCCAGATGTTGGCACTGTAATGCGGGCAACGCATCACTGAGACATATGATGTGGCTATGCCCTGTGGTGACTTCATTCTGGTTAGACGTTACTGCCTGCACATATTTTGTTCTTGAAAAATCTGTGATAATTGTGGATGTTCATGGAGATAGACAACAGAAGTGGACTTTGAGAGCCCTTAGAGTTGCAAAGAGTCTCATGTACTTAAAGCCTTAAAGACCCACCACCTCCCGTTCAGTGGAGTGAAGATCTTACTACTCTGGGTGCATATGAAGATATCTGCTACAACCATCAATGTCATCTGGGTGCTTATTTAGATAATATGATCTCTGTGTATTAATGTACATATTTGAAACAAAAGTGTCAAATCTCTCTCCCTCTCTCAACAGATGGTGTTGTGAATGGTTATTTTGAACAGTTATGCTTCTTTTTAAAATGTTTCTTCTGTTGGTGTTAGAGTTTGTGATTTTGTTTTGTTCTTCTTATTTCTTTATTTCACTTATTTATTACATATATATACTGGCCTATAGCCAAAGCTCCCTGGGAGGTTTACAAAGATTACAAAGATTAGATTAAAAGGACTGAACATTAACAATCAATATACAAAATTTAAAAACAAAAACATAAAAGCATTTTAAGCATTTTGTAAACACACAGCCAGGCCAAAGCTCATTTGGAGTCAGTTAAAACTCAACATATGCTGTTAAATGCCTGGGAGAAAAGGAAAGTCTTAACTTGGCGCCGAAAAGATAACAATGTTGGCTCCAACATTGGGAAGGTTCATAGAATCATAGAATAGCAGAGCTGGAAGGGGCCTACAAGGCCATCGAGTCCAACCCCCTGCTCAATGCAGGAATCCACCCTAAAGCATCCCTGACAGATGGTTGTCCAGCTGCCTCTTGAAGGTCTCTACTGTGGGAGAGCCCACAACCTCCCTAGGTAACTGATTCCATTGTCGTACTGCTCTAACAGTCAGGAAGTTTTTCCTGATGTCCAGCTGGAATCTGGCTTCCTTTAACTTGAGCCCGTTATTCCGTGTCCTGCACTCTGGGAGGATGGAGAAGAGATCCTGGCTCTCCTCTGTGTGACAACCTTTTAAGTATTTGAAGAGTGCAATCATGTCTCTCCTCAATCTTCTCTTCTCCAGGCTAAACATGCCCAGTTCTTTCAGTCTCTCTTCATAGGGCTTTGTTTCCAGACCCCTGATCATCCCGGTTGCCCTCCTCTGAACACGCTCCAGCTTGTCTGCGTCCTTCTTGAATTGTGGAGCCCAGAACTGGACGCAATACTCTAGATGAGGCCTAACCAGGGCCGAATAGAGAGGAACCAGTACCTCACGTGATTTGGAAGCTATACTTCTATTAATGCAGCCCAAAATAGCATTGGCCTTTCTTGCAGCCATATCGCATTGTTGGCTCATATTCAGCTTGCGATCTACAACAATTCCAAGATCCTTCTCGTTTGTAGTATTGCTGAGCCAAGTAACCCCCATCTTGTAACTGTGCATTTGGTTTCTATTTCCTAAATGTAGAACTTGGTATTTATCCCTATTAAATTTCATCCTGTTGTTTTCACCCCAGCACTCCAGCCTATCAAGATCACTTTGAAGTTTGTTTCTGTCTTCCAGGGTATTAGCTATCCCACCCAATTTTGTGTCATCTGCAAATTTGATCAGCGTTCCCTGCACCTCCTCATCCAAATCATTAATAAAAATGTTGAACAGCACTGGGCCCAGGACTGAGCCCTGTGGCACCCCACTCGTTGCCTCTCCCCAGTTTGAGAAGGTTCCATTGATAAGTACTCTTTGAGTCCGATTCTGTAGCCAACTGTGAATCCACCTAATAGTTGTTCCATCTAGCCCATTTTTAGCTAGTTTGTTAATCAGAACGTCATGTGGTACTTTGTCAAAAGCTTTGCTAAAGTCAAGATATATGATGTCCACAGCATTCCCACGGTCCACAAGGGAGGTTACCCGATCAAAAAAATGAGATCAACTTTGTCTGACAGGACTTGTTCTTGACAAATCCATATTGGCTTCTAGTGATCACCGCATTGATTTCAAGGTGTTTACAAATTGACTTCTTTATAATCTGCTCCAGAATTTTCCCAGGGATGGATGTCAGACTGACTGGTCTGTAGTTCCCAGCTTCCTCCTTTTTGCCCTTTTTGAAGATAGGGACAACGTTAGCCCTCCTCCAGTCGTCCGGCACCTCACCCGTCTTCCATGATTTTGCAAAGATGACAAAGGTTCTGAGAGTTCTTCCGCTAGCTCCTTCATTACTCTAGGATGCAGTTCATCGGGCCCTGGAGATTTGAACTCATTCAAGGAAATTAGGTGTTCTTTGACCATTTTTTATCAATCTCAAACTGTAATCCTGCACCCTCAACTTCTGCTTCACTTTTTCCAGGGGGGGGTGTGTCATAGACCCGCTTTTGGGAGAAGACTGAGACAAAGTAGGAATTGAGCACTTCAGCCTTTTCTTTGTCATCTGTTATCAATTTGCCATCCTCATTAAACAGTTGAACCACCATTTCTTTCCTCTGTCTTTTACTACTCACATATCTATTATTATTATTATTATTTATTTATATAGCACCATCAACGTACATGGTGCTGTACAGAGTAAAACAGTAAATAGCAAGACCCTGCCGCATAGGCTTACATTCTAATAAAATCATAATAAAACAATAAGGAGGGGAAGAGAATGCAAACAGGCACAGGGTAGGGTAAACAGGCACTGGGTAGGGTAAAACTAACAGTATAAAGTCAGGACAAAATCAAGTTTTAAAAGCCTTTTTATTGCTTTTAGCATCCCTCGCTAATCTCAGCTCATTCTGAGATTTAGCCTTCCTGACGCCATTTCGGCACTTCTGCGCCACCTGTCTGTACTCTTCTTTTGTAGCCTGGCCTTCCTTCCACTTCCTGTATGTATCCCTTTTTGTTTTCAGATCATCTCTAAGCTTTTTGTGGAGCCACATTAGTTTCCTCTGTTGTCTTCTATCTTTTCTCCTTGTTGGAATTGTTTGTAACTGTGCCTTTAAAATTTCATTTTTTAAATACTCCCACCCATCCTGCACTCCTTTTCTCATTAGGCTCCCTTGCCACGGGACCTTACTTATCATAGTTCTGAGTTTATTAAAATCAGCTTTCCTAAAATCCAGAGTACGTGTATGCCTACACTCAACTTTTGTCTCCTTCATAATCAAGAATTCAAGTATGACGTGGTCACTTTCCCCCAGAGTTCCCATAACTGCCACTTTATCCACTAAGTCATCCCTATTGGTCAATATCAAGTCAAGGATTGCCAATCCTCTAGTTCCTTCTTCCACTTTCTGTAGGAGAAAGTTATCACCTACACATGTCAGGAATTTCTTGGAAGGGCCGCTTTTGGCAGTATTGGTCTCCCAACAGATATCAGGGTAATTGAAGTCCCCCATCACTACTACATCACACTTCCTTGAAACACTGGCAATTTGTTTCTCAAAAGTTTCATCCTCATTTTCTCCTTGATTAGGTGGTTGGTAGTAGACTCCTATTATCATGTTCTTTTTATTCCTTGCCCCATTTATTTTAATCCAGATGCTCTCGATGGGGCTCCCAGTCTGATCTGCCTGTATTTCTGTGCAGGGATAGGTATTTTTAACATATAGTGCAACTCCACCTCCCTTTCTATTTCTTCTGTTCTTTTTGAACAAGTTATATCCTTCAATTGCTATATTCCAGTCATGGGAGTCATCTCACCAAGTTTCAGTGATACCTATCAAGTCGTATTTGCCTTCATGTAATAAGAGTTCAAGTTCGTTCTGTTTGTTTCCCATGCTCTGGGCATTAGTATATAGACATCGAAGACCATGTGTTTTATAGTCTGGCTTTGTTCCTACATTGTTGCGGACACTATTTTGGGGCACTATTGGAGCTGTTCTCTGTACTGTGGTGCCTTGGCCTTCATCCATTGTTGCCTCAAGGTTTACATCTCCCGCACCCGTAAGATTCAGTTTAAAGCCCTCTTGATCAAGTTCTTCATGCTGTGGCCGAACACATTCTTTCCAGCCCTTGTGAGGTGCAACCCATCCCTTGCCAGCAGTCCATGTTCCAAGTAGCATAGCCCGTGGTCCCAGAATCCAAAACTCTCACGTTGGCACCACCTTCGTAGCCAGTCGTTCATCCGGAGTATTTTTCTTTCCCTTTCTAATCCTCTTCCAAGAACCGGGAGGATGGATGAGAAAACTACCTGGGCCCCAAAGTTCTTCAGTTTCCTTCCCAGAACTTCAAAGTCTGAAATGATTTCTTCATAGCTCTGCTTGGCGACATCATTTGTTCCCACATGGATGAGAAGAAAGGGGTATGTGTCCGTGGGCTTTATGAGCTTCGGTAACCCTTCAGTCACATCTCTAATCTGTGCTCCAGGGAGACAGCACACCTGGCGAGTCCATGGGTCTTCATGACATACTTGAGTTTCAATCCCATGCAGCAGGGAGTCTCCCACAACGACTACTCTTCTCTTCTTCTTGGTTGACCTACCTTCTGCCTCTTGTTCATTGTTGCACGGTGTCTCCTGTACTTCTTCCTCTGCAAACTGTCCTTCAGACTCATCCTCCAGAAGCTGAAAGCGGTTGCTTAACTCTAATGGTTCCACCGGTGCAGAATGCCTTCTAGTTCTTCTGCTCCTAACTGTCACTCTTTTCCAGGGAGTTTCCTCTTCATTGGCTTTCCTCCCCTCAGCATACTCCACTTCTGCTTCAGCTGGCTGTTGCTCTTCAATCTCATGTGCTTCTTGTTGCTGTTGCAGTTCCACCGTTCGGTCTAAGAACTCCTCGACTTCTCTTATTCCTTGGAGGGTGGACACTCGCCGCTCAAGTCCTCTCACTTTTTCTTCCAAAAGTGCCACCAGCTTGCACTTGTTGCAGGTATACACCATGTGGAGCTCAGGCAGAAACACGAACATTGCACACCCTTTGCAGGTCACCACCTCTAGGGACTCCTTTCCATCCATATTGTCGATTTCTGCTTTGTTTTCTCCTTTCTGATTATAGTGGAATTGCCTTTGCTTTGTCCTGTCCTCTCTGAAGGTACACAACTATATGAGTATGTCTTAGGGGAAAATAAGATTTTTTGGTTGGGGGGTTGTTTGTTTTTTGTGATTTGGGGGGGTTCTCTTTATGTTTGTCCCCCCCTACTTTTTTTTTCTTTGAGGCCTCCCCCTTGACCTCCCCTGCCGAACTCTCCCTGTCAAATTCCTGTTTCCTCGGTCTCTGGGAACTGGCTTACTTTTCTAGCTTCTACTTGAGCTAGGCCAGCTGCTCTTCCCTGCTTCTGCTCAGCTCCAAGTCAGGAAACAGAATGTCATCCTCCAACCTTCCCTCAGAGTAGGCACGCAGAGGAGAACTTCAATGTTGATCATGGTGTAGGGTGACCATATGAAAAGGAGGACAGGGCTCCTGTATCATTAACAGTTGCATAGAAAAGGGAATTTCAGCAAGTGTCATTTGTATATATGGAGAACCTGGTGAAATTCCCTCTTCATCACAGCAGTTAAAGGTGCAGGAGCTATACTAGAGTGACCAGATTTAAAAGAGGGCAGGGCACCTGCAGCTTTAACTGTTGTGATGAAGAGGGAATTTCACCAGGTTCCCCATATATACAAATGACACCTGCTTAAATTTCCTTTTCTATGCAACTGTTAAAGATACAGGAGCCCTGTCCTCCTTTTCATATGGTCACCCTAGCATAGTGTACAGGTAGGTTCATGTCAGAAGAGGCTTTCTATCAGGTATTGTGGTCCCAAATAAATTTTATTTTGCAAATAAAATTTAAATAGAAAAAAGTGCTCCTTAGCATGTAGAAGGAATACCCATTTAGTAGAAATGGGTACATTTTCATAGCCCTGAGTTGTTTTCAACAACAGCAAAAGTTTCATGACCCTGGAAAATAAAATACTCTTCCTTGTATATTGCAGAAAAGTTGTGAAATACGAACCAATCCACCCTGAAGCCAGAAGTTACTTCTGTGGGCGGTCAGCTGTGCTTTGCCTTTGGTGCTTTCAAAATAAAAGGGTGTGTATTATTCAGACTAAACAAGACAAACCATATTTCTTCGATTCTAAGATGCACTTTCCCCCCCCCCCATATAAACATCTCTAAAAATGGGGTGCGCCTTAGAATTGCGGGTGCGTTTATTATTTCTTAGAATCAAAGTTTTTTTTTCTGTTGGTGGTACCGAAATTAGTGTGCGTCTTACAATCGTTGGCGTCTTAGAATCGAAGAAATACGGTAGTTCAGTAATTTGGTAATTTAAACAGTGATTTCCAGTTTAAATCCAGAGGTGCTTTGGAACTTTGCTCGAAACTTAGCTTGGAACTGCATTTTTCTCCATTTGGAACTTTATTCTCCTCTCAAAAGCTTGGAAAGCACATTCAGGAATATGCGTTTGCTTTTTCTTCCACTTCCCCTTGTGGGGTGTAAATACGTTCTCGTTGTGTGGAGGCTTCTCACTGAATCATCCTTTTTGTTGTTTATTCGTTCAGTTGCTTCCGACTCTTCGTGACTTCATGGACCAGCCCACGCCAGAGCTTTCTGTCGGCCGTCACCACCCTTAGCTCCCCCAAGGTCAAGTCTGTCACCTCCATCTTGCCCTTGGCCGGCCCCTCTTCCTTTTGCCTTCCACTTTCCCTAGCATCAGCCTCTTCTCCAGGGTCTCCTGTCTTCTCATTATGTGGCCAAAGTACTTCAGTTTTGCCTTTAATACCATTCCCTCAAGTGAGCAGTCTGGCTTTATTTCCTGGAGTATGGACTGGTTTGATCTTCTTGCAGTCCACGGCACTCTCAGAATTTTCCTCCAACACCACAGTTCAAACATATTAGAAGTTGTTACACTTAACAATTCACAAACATGCAGGTGTTAAACAGGATCTTCATTCTTTATGAGCAAATCTTTCTAGAGTTGAGCATCAGGCTCAGAATAATAAGTACTGAATATAAAATGTGGGAACATTAGACTACAGCTTTAATTACATTAAGAACTCTACGGATTTCCAAGGTCCTAACTATACTTATTAGTTTTCAGTCAACTTGGAAAAATTAGAGGAATATATTGTGGTATTTAAATTTTTGTTGTTTATTCGTTCAGTCGCTTCCGACTCTTCGTGACTTCATGGACCAGCCCACGCCAGAGCTTTCTATCGGCCGTCGCCACCCCCAGCTCCCTCAAGGTCAAGTCTGTCACCTCCAGAATATCCTCCATCCATCTTGCCCTTGGTCGGCCCCTCTTCCTTTTGCCTTCCACTTTCCCTAGCATCAGCCTCTTCTCCAGGGTCTCCTGTCTTCTCATTATGTGGCCAAAGTACTTCAGTTTTGCCTTTAATACCATTCCCTCAAGTGAGCAGTCTGGCTTTATTTCCTGGAGTATGGACTGGTTGGATCTTCTTGCAGTCCAAGGCACTCTCAGAATTTTCCTCCAACACCACAGTTCAAAAGCATCTATCTTCCTTCGCTCAGCCTTCCTTATGGTCCAACTCTCGCAGCCATAGGTTACTACGGGGAATACCATTGCTTTAACTATGCAGACCTTTGTTGTCAGTGCGGTGTCTCTGCTCTTAACTATTTTATCGAGATTTGTCATAGCATCATTTTTTGTGAACCACCCAGAGAGCTTCGGCTATTGGGTGGTATAGAAATGCAATAAATAAATAAATAAATAAATAAATAATTTCCCTTTGCACTCTGTTTGGAAGAGGCAGTTTGGAATTTGATGAGGAGTTCTCTTAAGTGCTATCATTGCCACGTCGCTCAAGGATCTGCAATCGGACCCATTGTGAAACACGATCACTGAACAATGTCCAAAGAATGTCCTGGAATTGTTTCACCTCTGTCTTCCAGCCCCACCTTCTCCATTCTTTCTCTTTCTCTTTCCTGCTCTGGTGTTGCCCATCTCAGTTTCCCACCCTTTTGCTATGACATTGAGAAGTCCTCATTGCCAGGTGTGCAAACTTCCTCTTTCTCTCTCCTGACACATCTTTGGCAGGACGTACTGAAAATGCAGCAGGTAAGGTCAAGGTCAGGTTTTAGAAAAACCAAACAACAACAAAAAATGATGCCAAGGTTAGCTTTCTTCTCCGGGTCACCTTGGAAAAAATAATAGTGCCCTTACTTAAGGCTGCAAGCATGTTCCGATTGGTTTATCGACTAAAGCTACCACTGTCTAGTCAGTCAATGCCGATTTTAAATCAGCGCTGTAAATCAGGGGAATAATTTTTAAGTCAACTGCAATGTGATTTTGAATGCACATTGGTTAATTTTTAGAAGCTATTTTGCTTCCGGTGTGTTACTGGAAGAGGGAATGTAAAAGAAAAACATTAAAAGTGGAATCAGATAGCAGCAGGGCTGACCCAAGATATTCTGCTGCCTGAGGCAGAACACTAAACGCCACCCTCACCCACCTGAAGTTAAAGTCATATGTGGCACCCAAGGCTGGTCATGCTATTTCGGCATGTGAGGGAGAAAATCCCATTAGCACCTCTCCCTGGGAGTAAAAACACAATTAAAATGAATTGAAAAATTCACAATTTGCTGCCATTCCGTAACACCCCAAATCCACTGCCCGAAGCAGGTGCCTCACTCAGGCCTTAGCTAGACCTAGGGATTATCCCAGGCAAATGGAGGAGTCATCCCTGCCTGCTCCCGGGATCCCCTGTGTGTCATTTGGATGCACAGGGATGATCCCGGGACAATCTCAGGTTTCAGTGGTGGCCAGGAGTGCATTTGCACAGTTAAAGCTAGTGCGCCCGTTCCTAGAGATGTCGGACCTGGCCACGGTGACACATGCCTTAGTTACATCCCGATTGGATTACTGTAACATGCTCTACGTGGGGCTGCCTTTGAAGAGTGTTCGGAAACTCCAGCTGGTTCAATGAGCTGCTGGAGGGAGCAGACGACTCCCCTGTTAAAACAGCTCCACTGGCTTCCAGTCTGTCTCCAGGTGCTGGTTATGACCTATAAAGCCTTATATGGCTCAGGTCCAGGTTATGTGAAAGACCGTATCCTCCCTTATGAGCCTGCCCGTGTTTTGAGATCTTCTGGAGCAGCCCTTCTTTCAGTCCCACCATCTTCACAGGCGCGCTTGGTGGGAACATGGGAGAGGGCCTTCTCGGTGGCTGCTCCAGTCCTCTGGAACTCTCTTCCTGGGGAAGCTAGGCTGGCTCCCTCCTTGATGGGCTTTCAGAAGCAGGCAAAAATGTGTTTGTTCCAGCAGGCCTTTGGAGAGTAATTTGGTCCTCCATCTATGTTAATGACTTATAATTTTGTTGTGTATTTTAAACTTTTTTATTTATTTTTTATTTATTTTTTTAATTATTTTTTTACATTTCTTTTCCTATGTTTTAAAATGTATGTTTTAAACTTTGTAAGACCGCCTTGAGGCCCAGTATTGGGCAAAAGGCGGGATATAAATAAATATCATATCATCATCATCATCATCATCATCATCATCCTGGGATATAGGCCTGGTCTAACCATGGCCCCAGTCTCATGGTAGACTCATGGTCACTATTCCAAGTGTGGTCGCACCATAGATTTGTATAAAGGCTGTATGATACTGACAGTTTTATTCTCAGTTCCTTTTCTAACAATGCCTAACCTGGAGTTTGCCTTCACAGGGCTCATCTACACCAAGCAGGATATTCCACAATGAAAGTGGTATGAAAGCGGTATATAAGAGGCAGGAGCCACACTATTGCTTTGTAGCGGTATTGAAGTGCACCAACAACTGTTGGAGCCCATTGACACATAACCATATACAACTTTCATAGTGCTATATCCTGCTTGGTATGGCTCCTTCCTTTTATATACCGCTTTCATAGCGGAATATGATGTAGATGAGCCTTTATTTACAGCAGGGTGGACATTGTCATTAAGCTGTCCACCACAACCCCAAGATCTCTTTCTTGGGCCTTAGCTAGAACTAAGGTTTATCCCGGGATTGTCCCGGGGTCATCCCTGTTCATGCAAATGAGACACAGGGGATCCCGGGAGCAGGCAGGGACGACCCCGGTACAACCCCAGGATAAACCTTAGGTCTAGCTTAAGCCTTGGTTGTTCACAGCTAGCTCAGATCCCATTAGGTTATTCTCGAAGTGGGGATTGTTTCGCCCCAATGTGCTTTACTTTACATCATCCTGCTAATCAAAACGTCCTGGTGCTTTGACCCTGGGAGACCTGCCTCCACTATACCACTGGGAGAAGAGCAACAGTACTGTTGTCATAGCAAAGAGCAGAGGTGGGGCTGTAGGGAAGGGAAGAGAAAGCTCCTTTAGGGTTCTCATCGCTTTTGACTGAAACCCGAAGTGGATTCATAGAATCATAGAATCATAGAATAGCAGAGTTGGAAGGGGCCTACAAGGCCATCGAGTCCAACCCCCTGCTCAATGCAGGAATCCACCCTAAAGCATCCCTGACAGATGGTTGTCCAGCTGCCTCTTGAATGCCTCTAGTGTGGGAGAGCCCACAACCTCCCTAGGTAGCTGATTCCACTGTCGCACTGCTCTAACAGTCAGGAAGTTTTTCCTGATGTCCAGCCGGAATCTGGCTTCCTTTAACTTGAGCCCGTTATTCCGTGTCCTGCACTCTGGGAGAATCGAGAAGAGATCCTGGCCCTCCTCTGTGTGACAACCTTTTAAGTATTTGAAGAGTGCTATCATGTCTCCCCTCAATCTTCTCTTCTCCAGGCTAAACATGCCCAGTTCTTTCAGTCTCTCTTCATAGGGCTTTGTTTCTAGACCTCTGATCATCCTCGTTGCCCTCTTCTGAACACGCTCCAGCTTGTCTGCGTCCTTCTTGAATTGTGGAGCCCAGAACTGGACGCAATACTCTAGATGAGGCCTAACCAGGGCCGAATAGAGAGGAACCAGTACCTCACGTGATTTGGAAGCTATACTTCTATTAATCACTGCACCACTGGCACCGGATCCACCAGCCTTGACTGGGATAGGGTTTAGAGATGGAATTTGAGTGAGAAGAGGAGAGAGGGAGGGAGAGGGAGAATAGCTGTAAGAAATTGCAAAGACTGCAGGAAATAAGTGCTATCCATTAATTTCTCTCAAGATAATCCTATTATTTTAATATATCATAGATTGGGAACGGGGTGACATTTTCGGTGCCAGCAATCCAATAATTGGCATGTTAAGGAATCCGATGTGAACAGCTGGGGAGGACTCAGAGGGTGTCCTACAGACATAAGTAGCCATCACAGAGGCAACTGCATTGATACACCCTCCTGTGCACCTGAGATAGTGCAGTGAACATCTTGGCTTGCACCTCCAAGCATCAGTAAGTGCTCATTGCTCTCTAAGGAGTGCTGTGAGGCTCTCATGGGTGCAGCCTTGCCAAGTTTCTCCTAAGAACGATTGGGAAGTGTGTGTGTGTTTGTGTGTGTATCCTACTGCAACGTTGTTCCTGGTTAAAAGGACAGATTTAAGGTGCATTAAGGTGCACTAGATGTTGCATGGGAAATGCAGGTAACAAACTTCCAGTATCAGAGGCAGTAAGTCTACCAGTTGCTGGAGAACATGGGTTGGAGGGTGCTGTTGCACCCATGTCCTGCTTGTGGGTCCCTGGTTGACAGATGTTCGAACAGAATGCTGGACTAGATGGACCCTTGGTCAGATCCATCAGGACTACTCTGATATTCTTATGTTCTTTTTGGCCTTTGATGCTAATTTTCAGGGGCTGGTGGCATTTGTAAGGGTGAACCAGCAAGTGAGAGGGGTGTTTGACTCTTCACTCACTTGCAAATGTCCCCTCAAGTAATTCTATCCACCCCCATCACCCTATGACATCTGAAACTGGAAGGTAAGTCCAGCAGGGAGACAAACTATCTTCAGGGGTGCATTTGTCGAGGGTTGGTTGGTGGATTATCGCTGGATTATCCGTTCGGCCCAAAGGGTGCCGTGTCCAGGGCGTATTATTATTATTATTATTATTATTATTATTATTATTATTATTATTATTAATTTATATAGCACCATCAATGTACATGGTGCTGTACAGAGTAAAACAGTAAATAGCAAGACTCTGCCGCATAGGCTTACAATCTAATAAATAGATCTTATGGATCTTCCAAGCGTATGGATCTTCCAAGTGTTCATGAAAAAGGTTGGGGCCTACAAAAAGATCCAATTCAAGTAAAGCAAATAATTGTTTTATTCAGAAGTTTACTCATGTAGGTATAATACGTCATAAGTAAATGGAAATTAAACTCTTTTTATAAATTTTTATTGACTTTTTACCTACATCAATATAATTAACAGGAAAAAAAACATAATACATAAACTCAAAATAACATTTATATCAAATATTCACGCTTAATCTGTTTAACATAATCATACTCAACATAAAAGTGCCCCCCACCACCACGGGATCTCAATCCTGTTTCCAAAAACTCATAGTTTCTTCTGCGGGTAGTTTCCCGCTTCCCTCAGAAAACGCAAATACTAGGAACTTTTTCCAAATTCCCTCAAAATCATTCATTTTTACTATACCTCTTCTCACTTTAATATTACATGTCAATTTATCATTAATAGCAATATCCCACACTTCTTTATACCATTCTTCAATACAATAATCACCTTGAATGTTCCAGTTCCTAGCTAAGATTAACCTTGCTGCTGTCAACAAATTCGTTATATCAATTCCTTAATTTCTTTAGTACATTTAAAGTCTTCTTGCAGTGAGAGTAATGCAACTCTTGGTGTTTCTTCTATTTTCATTCCAACAATTTCTTCAATCTCTAAAAACACCATCTTCCACAACTTTTGCACATATTTACATTCCCACCACATATGAAGATACGTTCCTTTTTCCCCACAGCCTCTCCAACAATTTGCTGAATGCTGATTATTAATCTTGTTTAATCTAACCGGGGTTAGGTACCACCTCCATAAAATTTTATAATAATTCTCCTTTATTCTCACTGACATATTTCTCGACACTCTCTGTCTCCATAGTCCTTCCCAACTCTGCTGTCCTATCTGTATCTTCAGATCTGTCTCCCAAACCGATTTTCCTACACTATCCAAAGGACCTTTCTCCAGTAGTATATTATATATTTGACTCATTAAACCTTTTGTCACTGTATTCTCTCCCTTATCAATTTCTTTTTTATCAATTAATTTCTCGAACTTCGTCATCTCTCTACACTCTCCATTTTCTCTTACCCAATTTTTGGTCCATTGTTCCAATTGCCAATAATTTAGCCAAGTTAATTTTCTATCTTTTAGAACCTCTTCCATCTTTTCTCTTGTATTCATCCCTCTTAACCATTCTCTTAATTAAACTCTGAGGCTCTTTTTGTGAGCAAAATCACAGATAGCATCTCCAAATTTCTTTTCTTTTCTTTTCTTTTTTTGCAAAAGCTCTCTCTGTGTGGCTGCATTCAGACAACACAATAGTCAATGGTGGGGTAGTGGTCAATTTGACAGTTGTTTATCTGGGGGATACGCCCCACAAGACATGAAGACAATCAACTGTGGTGTGGATTAGGATCAGCATTGAGTTGACTGTTAGTCCATGCTGAGTTGACTCAATCATCCCTCCCCCCACCCAGTCCTCCCACTAGTATCCCATCAGCCATTGCTGCTGAAAATCTATCCTGCCAGCTAGACTAGAGCGGCAGCTGCCACTTTGACCACTCTTGCCATGTGACTCTGTGGTTGATGAAATAACCAACAATGCCCTTCACACAGCATGGTAACCAAGAGTGGTTCAAATAGCCAACTCGGTGCAGGGTTGGTAATTCATGTTGATGGAAATTGCTTTATGTTTTATTGTAAAGCGCAACAATGCCAGAAATGGAGAGGTGGCGCTATAAAAATGTTTTTTAAAATAAAATAAATAATATCCTATGACCCTCCAGACTCCATCTGGGGGCCATAGGATTGCTCTCCCTGAGACTGAGGCCCTTTCTACACTTATGGGTGTAGAGGGCCAGAAAGGGGGTGATCCCAGACTTACCTACTTCCGGGACCATCGTGCGACATCCTGGATGGGAGGAGGGACATTGTGAGTGTTGTGGGTGCCATTTTTTTTTAAAAGGAAAAGGAGCTGGAGTGCACTCATGCTCCAGCAAAAAATAAGGTAAAAACCAGGGGGGAAGCCCCAATCCTGCTCCCCACTGCACCCCCAATGGCCCCGGACTTCCCCTGTCCTGGTTCCTTCCCTCTGATGAACCCCGCTACTCATGGGGAAGAGGGAAGAAGCTGGGATGGGCAGCCACACACCTCCCGTGGTCTCGGGATGATCCTGAGACCGCGGGAGGAATCGGGTTTTCCCAAGGAGTACGTATCCCTGGGAAAACCAGTGTTCATCTCCCTTGCCTCCGGGAGTCCCTGTGCGTCATTTGGACGCACAGGAACTCAGCTGTGACCAGCCCACATTTCGGGGCTGGGGTAGAAATGGCCTGAGAAGATTGAGAAGTATGAAGCCAGAGTACAGTTCTGGTGAATTCTTATCAAACCAGAACTGAAACAAAATTCCCACCCACCCCTATCTCCAACTCTCTCACAAAATTCCAACATATAGCGTTGCTAAAGAGACACCCAGCTGCAAGCAGCACACAAGGACCTTGTCAAGTGCTGAACAATAAGGAGTTGCCTCCTTGTACAAACACACAAACACACACAGGGAAAGTGAGTAGCCAAGGTTTGGGGTGTGGTATTAAAACCCTTTATTCAAGCTCCCTCTGAAAAAGAATACGATCGAGTCACGTTACACCAAAGCTGAGCGACCCACTGCCAGGCCCATGGTTCCCACGTTCCTAAGACGGGAAGATCTCGGGAGAGACTGAATTGCCCACCTGTTCCCTTGCATGCTCTTTTCATCGTAATGAGTACGTGGCCAGCAAGAGTCTAGAGGCGTGGCCATCACTTCCAGATTATGTTACAGCACAGGACAATGTTGAACGAGGAAGCTACACTGCAAAGGGAACCGTTTGTTTATTGCACGGCCAACATTTTAGAAAAAGAATAAAAGGACCGGTCTGTCAGAAGTAGCACCTTCTCCCATATGTTCCTGCCTGCTGCCCCCACCCCCCACAATAGGGTGAAGCGTGGCTACCAGGGAAAGAGCCTGCTCTGTAGTGACCCATCCATCCATGGAATTCTCTTCCCAGGGAGGTCCGCCTGGCGTCTTCACTATATATGTTTAGACAGCACATTCCAATTTTTCATCTCAAGGTTCCCCCCCCCCCCGTCCCATATATGAAGTAACCTAGCCACCATAGTGACCACACTAGTAACTTCCAGATTAGACTACTGCAATGCACTCTACATGGGGCTGCCCTTGAAAATGACTTGGAAGTTCCAGCTAGTGCAACACGCAGCAGTTAGACTGCTGATGGGTACATCTTACAGAGACCACATAACAATGGTCTTAAAGGAATTGCACTGGCTACCTATACGCTTCCGGTCAGAATTCAAGGTGTTGGTAACAATATTTAAAGCCCTAAACAGCTTGGGACCTCAATACTTGAAGGAGTACCTCTCCCTATAGATGCCTGCATGAGATTTGAGGTCTGTTGGAGGAGCCCTCCTCCGCGTCCCACCAACGCGAGTCATACGGGACATGGGAGAGGGCCTTCTCTGTGGTGGCACCCCAGCTGTGGAATGCCCTCCCCTTGGAGGCCCGACTGGTGCCAATGCTGATTTTATTCCAGCACCAAGTTAAGTCATGGCTTTTTAACAAAGCCTTTGGTGGCTAATATTCACCAAGCCTATACATAGCTTTAATAGTTTTAATTGGTTTTACTGTTTTAAAATTCTGTACTTGTTTTAGCTTATTAATGGTTTAATTTGTTTTTAGCTGTGTATATTTATTGTTTTATATTGGTTCTATGATTTTATCTGTACGCCACCCTGAGACCCTTGTGATGTAGGGCAGGATACAAGTGTCTTAAATAAATAAATAAATAAATAAATAAATAAAATAAAATAATTTGTGAATTTTTTGTAAGTTCTGGTCAAAAAACCAACTGAACAAAATTCTCATCCATCCTTAATCCTAAGTATGTCCAGTTGAATGTGGTTAGAACTGACCATGACTGGGGGGAAGCTGATTCTACAAGGTCCTTGATTGCATGGAGGATTTCAAGCTTATTCAGCCAATTGCACATTATTATTATTATTATTATTATTATTAATAATAATAATAATAATAATAACATTTATTTGTTTTTCCCCCATGTGAGGAAACCAAGGTAGTTCATATGGTCCTTCTCCACTCCTTTAGCCTCACAATTATTATTATTATTATTATTATTATTATTATTATTTATTTATTTATATAGCACCATCAATGTACATGGTGCTGTACAGAGTAAAACAGTAATAGCAAGACCCTGCCGCATAGGCTTACAATCTAATAAAATCATAGTAATACAATAAGGAGGGGAAGAGAATGCCAACAGGTACAGGGTAGGGTAAGCAGGCACAGGGTAGGGTAAAACTAACAGTAGAAAGTAACAGTAGAAGTCTGCACAACACCCCTATGAGGTAGGTTAGGCTGAGGGTCAGTGACTGGCCCAAAGTCACCCATTGAACTTAATGGATGAGTGGGAACTAGAACTTGGATCTCTTTTGTCCCGGTCCAACACTCTAACCACTACACCACACTGCTCTTGTTTGATTTCTATCCCACCTTTCCTTGCAAGGAGCCCCAGGCAGCTAACAAAAGAATCTGATCCACCCCCACGCCTGTGGCTGCCCTGAGCTTGTGCCACTGCCTACTTGCCTCTGGGGCCAGAAGGGAAGCTGTCTTCTCAAACCATTGTCAGGCGTGCAGTAGCTCCTCCTTTGCTCTTTCCTCTGAAAAGCTGCCTTGGAAAACTCCCATTTTGAGTGGGAAAACAGAAGAAAAAGGAGGAGCAATTCTTATGCTGCCCATTTCCTCCCCAGCTCAAATCACTCCCCCCTTTCTCACTATAGAGATCTAGATGTGTATTTGCAAGGGTCAATAATGCATATGGAACCCTGCAAGGAGGAACACAGCTTGGGGAACTGTTTTGAGCAGAAAAATAACTCGTGGGGAAAGGGCTAAGCATTCCCAACCACGTTCTGTTCCTGTGCTCAAAACGGCATCTGACCGAAGGCCATTTTTCATTTGAAAAACAGCAACTTGACAGGCCCTCTGCTGCGTGCGTTTGCGCTTGTTGCATGCATCAACCGTGGACGCCTCCTGCATCTCTCAAGGGTTAGTGACGAGGCAAGACTTCACATGGCAGAAGGCATTCTGATCCTTCCTCTGCACGCAAGATCATCTTTCTGAAAACAACAGAATGAAATTGATCAAATTTGCAGATGACACAAAATTGGGTGGGATAGCTAATACCCCGGAAGACAGAAACAAACTTCAAAGTGATCTTGATAGGCTGGAGTGCTGGGCTGAAAACAACAGGATGAAATTTAATAGGGATAAATGCCAAGTTCTACATCTAGGAAATAGAAACAAAATGCACAGTTACAAGATGGGGGTACTTGGCTCAGCAATACTACAAACGAGAAGGATCTTGGAATTGTTGTAGATCGCAAGCTGAATATGAGCCAACAGTGCGATAGGGCTGCAAGAAAGGCAAACGCTATTTTGGGCTGCATTAATAGAAGTATAGCTTCCAAATCGCGTGAGGTACTGGTTCCTCTCTATTCGGCCCTGGTTAGGCCTCATCTAGAGTATTGCGTCCAGTTCTGGGCTCCATAATTCAAGAAGGATGCAGACAAGCTGGAGCATGTTCAGAGGAGGGCAACCAGGATGATCAGGGGTCTGGAAACAAAGCTCTATGAAGAGAGACTGAAAGAACTGGGCATGTTTAGCCTGGAGAAGAGAAGATTGAGGGGAGACCTGATAGCACTCTTCAAAGACTTAAAAGGTTGTCACACAGAGGAGGGCCAGGACCTCTTCTCCATCCTCCCAGAGTGCAGGACACGGAATAACGGGCTCAAGTTAAAGGAAGCCAGATTCCGGCTGGACATCAGGAAAAACTTCCAGACTGTTCGAGCAGTACGACAATGGAATCAGTTACCTAGGGAGGTTGTGGGCTCTCCCACACTAGAGGCCTTCACGAGGCAGCTGGACAACCCTCTGTCAGGGATGCTTTAGGGTGGATTCCTGCATTGAGCAGGGGGTTGGACTCGATGGCCTTGTAGGCCCCTTCCAACTCTGCTATTCTATGATTCTATGATTCCCCGTGCCCTTTTCTTTCTTTCTTTCTTTCTTTCTTTCTTTCTTTCTTTCTTTCTTTCTTTCAAGACACCTACACAAGTGCAGGATGTGTGAAGCAGACGCATCCTCCTACAAACCCGTCCCTGGATTTCCGAAACAGCCACGGATGGATGAAGTCCGTAGGGAGCCTTGGAGAATACTGCTTGAAGCCCTGGCCCAAAGAGCTACTTCATTAACCCAATTAAGCAGGTGGGTGGAAAAAGAGTCCCTCTGATCATTTACACCTTGCTAATGAAGTGTGTGACGACTCATCTCTTCCAAACAAGATACACTCAAGAAATGCCCCCATGCAGGCAAAGTGGAAATTAATTAAGTGAAGGAAGGAGGAGAGGAGATTATAACAGGGGAATCTGAACTGGGCAACAGTAACCTGGTGGTGATTAGCCATTTATTTGCGTGCCTTTCTTCCAACCCAATGGCGGAGATATTACATTACAGGAGATCTGGCACGGTTTCAAACCGCAGGTGTTTGTAAGCGAAAACGCAACCAAGATCTTTTCAGATACGGCTTGTTAGAAATGGATTTTCAACACCCGGCCCAAGCTAGCCCTGAAGACTCTGATAAGTAAGAATAAGTGAAAAATGAAGATTAATATCTCAACGTGATTTTTTTTGAAAAAAAATGGTTAAAAACAATACAAGTAGGATTAAGAACATGAGAACATAAGAAGAGCCCTGATGCTGGATCAGACCAAGGGTCCATCTAGTCCAGCACTCTGTTCCCACAGTGGCCAAACAGCTGTTGACCTAGGGTGACCATATGAAAAGGAGGACAGGGCTCCTGTATCTTTAACAGTTGCACAGAAAAGGGAATTTCAGCAGGTGTCTTTTGTATATATGGAGAACCTGGTGAAATTCCCTCTTCATCACACCAGTTAAAGCTGCAGGTGCTCTGCCCTCTTTTAAAGCTGGTCACTCTAGTATAGCTCCTGCAGCTTTAATTGTTGTGATGAAGAGGGAATTTCACCAGGTTCTCCATATATACAAATGACACCTGCTTAAATTCCCTTTTCAATACACCTGTTAAAGATACAGGAGCCCTGTCCTCCTTTTCATATGGTCACCCTAGTTGACCAGGAACCCACAAGCAGGATATGAGTGCACTAGCACCCTCCCACCCATGTTCCCCAGCACTGGTGTATATAGGCTTACTGCCTCGGATACTGGAGGCAGCACATAACCATCAGGATAAGTTAGGTGACCATATGAAAAGGAGGACATGGCTCCTGTATCTTTAACAGTTACACAGAAAAGGGAATTTCAGCAGGTGTCATTTGTATAGATGGAGGACCTGGTGAAATTCCCTCTTCATCACAACAGTTAAAGCTGCAGGAGCTATACTAGAGTGACCAGGTTTAAAAGAAGGCAGGGCGCCTGCAGCTTTAACTGTTGTGAAGAGGAAATTTCACCAGGTCCTGCATGCATGTAAATGACATCTGCTGAAATTCCCTCTTCCCTCTTTAGCGAGGGATGCTAAAAGCAATAAAAAGGCTTTCTTCAGATACGTGAGTAGTAAAAGACAGAGGAAAGAAATGGTGGTTCAGCTGCTTAATGAGGATGGCAATTTGATAACAGAGGACAAAGAAAAGGCTGAAGTGCTCAATTCCTACTTTGCCTTAGTCTTCTCTCAAAACCAGGTCTATGACCCCCCCTGGAAAAAGTGAAGCAGAAGTTGAGGGGGCAGGATTGCAGTTTGAGATTGATAAACATATGGTCAAGGAACACCTAATTTCCAATGGAACCAGTGACCTAGGGAGGTTGTGGGCTCTCCCACACTAGAGGCCTTCAAGAGGCAGCTGGACAACCATCTGTCAGGGATGCTTTAGGGTGGATTCCTGCATGGAGCAGGGGGTTGGACTTGATGGCCTTGTAGGCCCCTTCCAACTCTGCTATTCTATGATTCTATTAAAGGTACAGGAGCCCTGTTCTCCTTTCTATATGGTCACCCTAGGGCTAGTAGCCATTGATAGCCTTCTCCTCCAGAATTTTTTTCCACCCCTTTTTAAATCCATCCAAATTGGTGGCCATCACTGCGTCATGTGTTCGTGAATTCCATAGTTTAACTCTGCGCTGTGTGGAGAAGTCCTTCCTTTTTTCTGTCCTGAACCTCCCACCATTCAGCTTCTTGGGATGACCCCTTTGGGTTCTAGTATTATGAGAGATGGCCATATTGCAGTCTGGACAACCTGCACAAAGTGTTGAGTTCCCTGGTACAGAGGAAAAAGAGGAAGCTGTTGCTGTAGTTTCCCCTGCCTGTTCTGATTATTTGACCCCCTCTCCAGCTTGCCTTGGGAACACATGAAACTAACTTACACTAAGGCTTCAGCTAGACCTACCTAGTATTGCGTGATGGAGGGGTGAAGATCTCACAATATTTTTATCACGAGATCCCTCCTCTGTTTACATGCGGTGCGCGATGACCTCAGAGGTAGAGGTCGTTGTGCCCGCCATTTGTTTTTAAAACAGAAGATGCGCACGAGCACTCGTGCGCTCAAAGGTAGGTGTTTTTATTTTAAAAAAATCCCCGCTCCCTCCACCCCAAACCCGATGGGTGCAGAGCTCCTAAGGAGCTCTGTGCCCCTATGTGCAAGGAGCTGGGACAAACTGTGACACCCGCACACACGTTCCACAGTCTTGGGATCAGCCCGAGACAGCAGAAAAAGTGGGCTCAAAGGGCAGGGCGAGATCCTAGGGCAAGGGTGGGATCATCTGTCCCTGATCCTGGGATCCCCTGTGCGTCATGTGAACACGCAGGGACAATCCAGGATCGCCCCAGGATATCGCCCCATCTAACTATGGCCTAAGTTGGAGCAATGGTTCTTCTAGCACCATATTGCCTACACAGACTGCTGGTGGGCATCAAACTACACGTTATATCAGAGCTTCATGTTTGGGTTGGCCAACATAATTTTCCTTTTCTCAAAGCAACCATGGCTTGGGTGGCTGGGTGGATACTCTGGATTGGGACCATGGCACAGAGGGAGGGACATCTTGCCCTTTCCCCTTGCTCTGTGGCCACAGTCCTGTAACTGCTATTATTTATTTATTTATTTATTTATTTATTGCACTTATATACTGCTCCCATAGCCAGGGCTCTCTGGGCGGTTCACAGAAATTCTAAAATTGAGATAAAAACAAATATACAAAATTTAAAATTCTAAAACACAGAACATACACACATAAAGCATTAAAAACCGTTAAAAAACTAAACATGTGGGTGATTAAGATGTGCCGCCATATGCCTGGGCAAAGAGGAAAGTCTTAACCTGGCGCCGGAAAGATAGCAGTGTTGGTGCCAGGTGAGCCTCATCAGGGAGATCATTCCGAGTCCGGGGGCCACCACCGAAAAGGCCCTGTCCCTCGTTGCCACACTCCGAGCCTCTCTCGGAGTAGGCACCCGGAGGAGGACCTTAGATGTTGAACGTAGTGACCGGGTATATTCATGTCGGGAGATGCGTTCCGTCAGGTATTGTGGTCCCAAGCCGTGTAAGGCTTTATAGGTCAAAACCAGCACCTTGAATTGGGCTCGGAAACATACAGGCAGCCAGTGCAAGCGGACCAGAGCAGGTGTTATACGGTCGAACCTTCTGGTTCCCGAAATCAATCTGGCTGCTGCGTTTTGCATGAGCTGCAGCTTCCGAACCATCTTCAAAGGCAGCCCTACGTAGAGCGCATTTCAGTAATCTAACTTGGGGGTTACCAGAGCATGGACAACTGAAGCCAGGTTATCCCTGTCCAGATAGGGGCGTAGCTGGGCCACCAACCAGAGTTTGTAGAAGGCACTCCGTGCCACTGAGGTCACCTGAGCCTCAAGTGACAATGATGTGAAATTACCCTATTTCTTCGATTCTAAGATGCACTTTTCCCCCCATATAAACACCTCTAAAAATGGGGTGCGTCTTAGAATCGCGGGTGTGTCTTAGGTTTTTTTTTTCTGTTGGTGGTACTGGAATTAGTGTGCGTCTTACAATCAATGGCGTCTTACAATCGAAGAAATACGGTAGATGTGGAGGGGAAAAGGTGCAGGAGGGGGAACTGTGAGCCCCTGATTGTGTTTGAGGCTTGGAGGAAAAGGATTTTACACACACCCCCATGTTGTAGCTCTGATCATAATTGACCCCTCCCCCGCTGCTTTTTAAAAAACAAAAAAAACAAAAACAAAGTTAAGTCAGGACAACATGCAGGTTGATCCAAAGACCCCGCTACAGGAAGTTATTGAAGTAGAGACACCAGGAATTGAACTCAGGATATGCTTTGCCACTGAGCTTCAGCTATAGCGCAATGGAATCGAATGAGTTTGGATTTCCATGAACCTGACCCACAAATTCTGCAGCAGACTGGCTTTTTCCGAGTCGCGCTGATCCTGCAGATTTGTGGACAGTTTTAAAAAAAGTTCTGGAATTTTATGCAAATTTAGTCATAGAAATATGCGTAAAGTAATAAAAAATACCACTGGCCAAAAAATGCACATTCCTTCCCTTGGCTAAAGCACAAAAATGCACATTTGGGGAGGGGGGGCTTTGTGCACTTTCGAACTTGCGCATTTTTGCAACAGCGCATTTTCGCAACTGCGCATTTTCGCAACTGCATATTTGCGTAAGTGCAAATTTTGCACAGATTTGGATAATTGGAAAAAATGCAATTCCACCAATGAGCTGCCGATGGAATGAAAAACACCTGACAATCCATGTATCACAGATGTAATGGGTTTTACAAGATCCGTACGTCCCTAACTAGAGTTCATCCTATTAGCAGGACATTCTGAATTCTGCTTTTTACAAGTCTGAGTACTGGACTTGAGCAACCACCCCAATAGAAGTGCTACCTGGGACAAAGATGTCAGGATGGTTTGGAGCACCTGGGAAAGGAGCCTCCCTTTTATGTATTTATTTTTACCCTTAAAAAAGACAAAGGACTGGACAGACCCTGAAGAGCCTTGCTGGTTTTCCCTTCGTCTGGATCCACCTGGCACCAGGCTGAAAATTATTAGCAGTGTTAGTACAAGAATAATCCTGCTGTCTTTGAGGGGCTTATGCATGGAGCTAAGGCACTCCGAACAACTTTCTGACAAGCAAAAGCACAACCAGAAGCCAAGTGTCGTCAAACTTGTTTATCTAATCCCACGGCAAAGTTAAGCTCAACTCACTTTTCCCTGCCAGGGGTAATTTGTGGTTTCACACAGGGCTTTTGACTGTCGAGGCCATCACTCAGAACAGGAGACTGGAAAGCGAGAAACTTGCAACGGATATTTCTAACATATATATCAGCGCTTTTGCCCTAGAGCGGCAAGCGTGGAAATCCGAAAAGGGCACATTTCCCTGAAAGCTGAAAACAAGAAAAGGAATAATGATCCAGCCAAAGAAGCAGAGGGAACCTGGACAATTTTGCTTGACGGTTTCATTTGCTCAAACAGTTGCGTAGGGCTTTCCCACACAGAAAATAATAATAATAATAATAATAATAATAATAATAATAATAATAATAATAATAAATGTTACCCGCCTCTCCCTCTGGATCGAGGCAGGGTACAACACAAATGCAAACACCATAAAATACATATAACTAATTAAAACTAATATAGTATTAAAAGCAGCACATAAAGGCATATTAAAATTCAAGTGGGTAGGCCTGCCGGAAGTCTAGCTCCTTCCTATCTCTCCTCTCTCATCTCACACTATTGCCCCGCTCGTGCTCTCCGCTCCTCTGATGCCATGCTTCTCACCTGCCCAAGGGTCTCTACTTCCCTTGCTCGGCTTCGTCCATTTTCTTCCGCTGCCCCTTACGCCTGGAACGCTCTTCCAGAACACTTGAGAACTACAAACTCAATCACAGCTTTTAAAACTCAGCTAAAAACTTTTCTTTTTTCTAAAGCTTTTAAAACTTGATTTTGATCTGACTTTTATACTGTTAGTTTTACCCTACCCTGTGCCTGTTTGGTGCATTCTCTTCCCCTCCTTATTGTTTTATTATGATTCTATTAGAATGTAATAGAATGTAATTAGAATGTAATAGAATGTAATTAGAATGTAATGCAGCAGGGTTTTGCTGTTTTATTGTTCTACTCTGTACAGCACCATGTACACTGATGGTGCTATATAAATAAATAAATAAATAAATAAATAAATAAATAAATAAATAAATAAATAATAGATCAGTCTTTATGGCTTTCTTAAATTCTGGAAGACTGTTAAGTTGACTAATCCCTCACGGCAAGCTCTTCCACAAACTGGGAGTGGCAGAAGAAAAGGTCCTCTGGGTAATGGTTGTCAGCCTAGTTTTCGCTGGCTGAAGGAAGTTCTTCCCAGAGGACCTGAGTGTGCAGGGTGGATTGTATGGGAGAAGATGATCCCGCAGGTAGCCTGGACCCAAACCATGTAGGGCTTTGAAGGTGATAACCTGCACTTTATACTTCGCCCGGAAACTAATTGGCAGCCAGTGAAGAGATTTTAAAACTGGTGTAATGTGGTCACCCCTAGGAGCACCGGTGACCAGCCTGGCTGCCATATTTTGAACGAGCTGAACTTTCTGGTCTAGGCACAAAGGTAGCCTCATGTAGAGCGCATTGCAGAAGTCGAGCCTCGAAGTTACCAGCACGTGCACTGCCGTCTTTAGGTCTTCCGACTCTAGGAAGGGGCACAGCTGGCGTATCAGCTGAAGTTGAATATATACTGTATATATATCCCCAAACCACAGGCATTTCTGAAGGCCCAGTAACATGCATAACTTTTCTTTCAGCTAACTCAATGGACTTGTACCCAAGGGGTGTTCATCAATGGCTCCTCATCTTTTGGGACAGAAGTGGAATGTTGCAGGGTTCTTTCCTGGGCCCACTGTGGCTCACGGTCTTTATTCGTGCCTTGAACAAAGAAGGAGAAGGGAATCCTCATCACCTCTGCAGGTGTCGTAGCTAATATCTTAGGCCAGGGTGGGCAACATGCGGTCCACAAGCCTCATGCGGCATTTCACATCCCTCCTGGTGCAGTTCCTGACAGACCCACCAGCACTTGCCAGCCCCTAGTGCCCCCCAATTTTTTTAAAAAAACAACCACATTTATTTCTTAAAAATAGTGCTTGCAGTGCACAAACAGCTAAATTAAGCTTGTCTGAACAAGTTAAATTTAACAATTGCAGTACTCTTTAGAACTAGAGAGTGGGTTCCCATCAAACGTTGGCAGGAAAATGGTGATTTCAACCCTTTGGAAGGGGTGACCCACAGACTTTGGGGCACTCTGCAGACTGTGGCCCACACATAGGCATGCACAAGAGGTGTGCTGGGTGTGCCCGGGCACACCCTAATGTCTCAAGCAATAATGTCTCTCTGCTGGGAGCCCCATTTCAAAGAGGCCAGGAGGAGGGGACTTGAAGACTAATATCGCCTTGCAAGACTGTCCTCTGGCCATTGACACCACAAAGCCGCACCACTGCTGGGGTTTGAGGAGTGTCTCCACATTCCCCTCCCCCCTCCCTGCAATGGCCCTCCAGGAATCTGAATGCTGAGTAGGGCATCAACAGTGTTTAATAAATTGTTGTTGTTTATTCATTCAGTCGCTTCCGACTCTTCGTGACTTCATGGACCAGCCCACGCCAGAGCTTTCTGTCGGCCGTTGCCACCCCCAGCTCCCCCAAGGTCAAGTCTATCACTGCCAGAATATCATCCATCCATCTTGCCCTTGGTCGGCCCCTCTTCCTTTTGCCTTCCACTTTCCCTAGCATCAGCCTCTTCTCCAGGGTATCCTGTCTTCTCATTATGTGGCCAAAGTACTTCAGTTTTGCCTTTAATACCATTCCCTCAAGTGAGCAGTCTGGCTTTATTTCCTGGAGTATGGACTGGTTTGATCTTCTTGCAGTCCAAGGCACTCTCAGAATTTTCCTCCAAAACCACAGTTCAAAAGCATCTATCTTCCTTCACTCAGCTTTCCTTATGGTCCAGCTCTCGCAGCCATAGGTTACTACGGGGAATACCATTGCTTTAACTATGCGGACCTTTGTTGTCAGTGCGGTGTCTCTGCTCTTAACTATTTTATCAAGATTTGTCATTGCTCTCCTCCCAAGAAGTCAACGTCTTCTGATTTCCTGGCTGCAGTCAGCGTCTGCAGTAATCTTTGCGCCCAGAAATACAAAGTCTGTCACTGCCTCCACGTTTTCTCCCTCTATTTGCCAGTTATCAATCAAGCTGGTTGCCATAATCTTGGTTTTTTTGAGGTTTAACTGCAACCCAGCTTTTGCAGTTTCTTCTTTCACCTTCGTCATAAGGCTCCTCAGCTCCTCCTCGCTTTCAGCCATCAAAGTGGTGTCATCTGCATATCTGAGATTGTTAATGTTTCTTCCTGCGATTTTAACTCCAGCCATGGATTCGTCAAGCCCAGCACGTCGCATGATGTGTTCTGCATACAAGTTGAATAGGTAAGGTGAGAGTATACAACCCTGCCGTACTCCTTTCCCAATCTTAAACCAGTCCGTTGTTCCGTGGTCTGTTCTTACCGTTGCTACTTGTTCGTTGTACAGATTCCTCAGGAGGCAGACAAGATGACTTGGTATCCCCATACCACCAAGAACTTGCCACAGTTTGTTATGATCCACACAGTCAAAGGCTTTAGAATAGTCGATAAAACAGAAATAGATGTTTTTCTGGAACTCCCTGGCTTTCTCCATTATCCAGCGGATATTGGCAATTTGGTCTCTAGTTCCTCTGCCTTTTCTAAACCCAGCTTGTACATCTGGCAATTCTCACTCCATGAATTGCTGGAGTCTACCTTGCAGGATCTTGAGCATTACCTTACTGGCATGTTTAATAAATAAATGGATAGAAATAATGAGTCTTCAAGAAATGTTTGCCTTTAAAAAATAAATTAATAAAACTAGCTGTACCCAGTGTAACATATGCCGTTGTAGCATATCTTAAAGTTTATTAATTAAATATCAGTGCATTTTATTTATTTATTCATTTGCAGCAGGCGAGTGGCCTACCACCCAGCCACCAAGGGCCCTGGCCGTGCCTCGCTCATGCTCCGGACCGTGGCTCTGCCCCTTTCGGGGGGGGGAGCGAAGAGGCAAAAAGGGGTGGGTGGGATCACCTTGGAAAGCCTGGAGGAGTCGGGCGAGGTGCTTAGCAACCTGTATCAGCTGGTGTTACACGTTGTTACTGTTGCTTAGCAACCTGTATCAGCTGAAGCCATCCTAGAATTCCTGAAGGCAAAGTGGGTGCACACCTATGGGCCCACAGTGGAAGTGCAGGTGGTGAAAATGGCCCGCCAGACCTTTGGAAGTTGCCACACCCTGCTCTTATGGCAGGACCCGCGGAGGATTCCTTCTCAGAGAAAGGGCTGGAGGGTTGGGAACCAGGCGTCCCCAAGGAAAAGGCTGCTTAAGAGAACCTGGAGCCAGGGGAGGCTGGTGGCTCTGATGTCAGTGGGGCAGTGAATCTGTTCCGGGTTTCAGTCAACTCTATAGGAGCTATCTAAGGTCTGCCGCTTAACCCTCCCACTGTGAAGCACCTTGGATATTTATTTATTTATTTATTTATTTATTTATTTATTACACTTATATACTGCCCCCATAGCCAGGGCTCTCTGGGCGGTTTACAGAAATTCTAAAATTGAGATAAAAACAAGTATACAAAATTTAAAACTCTAAAACACAGAACATGCACACATAAAGCATTAAAAACCGTTTTAAAAAACTAAACATGTGGGTGATTAAGATGTGCTGCCACATGCCTGGGCAAAGAGGAAAGTCTTAACCTGGCGCCAGAAAGATAGCAGCGTTGGCGCCAAGCGAGCCTCGTCAGGGAGATCGTTCCATAGTCTGGGGGCCACCACTGAAAAGGCCCTGTCCCTCGTTGCCACACTCCGAGCCTCTCTCGGAGTAGGCACCCGGAGGAGGACCTTAGATGTTGAACGTAGTGACCGGGTATATTCACATCGGGAGAGGCGTTCTGTCAGGTATTGTGGTCCCAAGCCGTGTAAGGCTTTATAGGTCAAAACCAGCACCTTGAATTGGGCTCGGAAACATACAGGCAGCCAGTGCAAGCGGACCAGAGCAGGTGTTATACGGTCGAACCTTCTGGTTCCCGAAATCAATCTGGCCGCTGCATTTTGCACGAGCTACAGCTTCCAAACCGTCTTCAAAGGCAGCCCTACGTAGAGCGCATTGCAGTAATCTAACTTGGAGGTTACCAGAGCATGGACAACTGAAGCCAGGTTATCCCTGTCCAGATAGGGGCGTAGCTGGGCCACCAACCGGAGTTTGTAGAAGGCACTCCGTGCCACTGAGGTCACCTGAGCCTCAAGTGACAATGATGGAACTAAAAGAGCCCCCAAGCTACCTCCTTTAGAAGTCTGTCTGATTCTGACGGAAACATGGAGAGAATTCCCCGCCCCACTGACATCGGAGCCACCAGCCTCCTGTGCCTGGAGTGTTCCTCAGCCCTCGGGGGAGGTTGCATCAGAATCATTTCCTCGCACTTTCAAGGCTTTGTAATTAAATTTAATCACAGCAGGCTCCCCTCAGTTTAGTTCTAAGCACTGCTCATACACTGCCTCACCTGTTGCATCAGAAAGGAGACTCACCTGTCCCAACTATGAATGGGAACATCTTTTCGAGACTTGTGGCATTATAATAGATCCCGCTGCCATTATACATTTGTAAATGTTGTGTATCTAAACTGTTTTGTTTTAAACACTTGATTTTATTGTATTGCATGGGTTAAACTTTATATTTTGTGGTTTAAAACCTATATCGAGAACATTACAGCTCAGAACAATTTACACAAATTGGAGAGACACTGTGCAGAACATAACTCTGAATCTTTCTTTCTTACTTACTTACCATATCAATACCATTAGAGGTTAAACATTTACAAGCCTTGTCGAAGAAAATGGTCATGATGAGCAAATGGAGAAAGAGTTAGCAGTGTTTGATGATATTCCGTGTATGCTCATTTGCCTGATTCTGGGCTCCAACTCTCTGGCTCAACTCCTGCCTCCTGATTCCTGCCTCCTGGCTCCTCTTGGGGCATGTCTACACCATGCCTATATACCGGGATCGTCCCAGGATCATCCCTGTGCATCCAAATGACCCACAGAGGATCCTGGGAGCAGGCAGGGACGACCCCTCCATTTGCCTGGGATAATCCTTAGGAATAGGCCATGGCTAGACGAGGGGGTAGTAGGGCGACGATCTTGCGATTTTATGATCGTGGGATCGTTGCCCTGGTCTACCCACGGTGCGTGACATTGTGGCCGCCATTTTGTTTTTTAATGGGAAATGAACACAGGAGCGCTCGAACACAAGGTAAGTTAAAAAAAAAAACTCCCACTCCCCCCTGACTGTAGGCCTTGTTGTCTTCTTGTGCATCTGCCTTGTGACAGGAAAGGAGAGGAGAACACTGACTACAGGGCCATAAAGGAGGGCCCGGGTTGCCCTGCCGTACATTTTTAAAATTCTGGTTGGGTGATTTCAGCCTAGGGGTGGGCGAACTCACCTGTGTCCACCTTGGAGGACACTCCCCCCCTTGCTGCCGCCATCGGCCTCCACTCATGGGCCGTGGGAGCCTCTTCTGAGGCTCGGCTTGGCCCGGCGAGTGCTCAGCAGTGGCCACCATTGATCAGGGACAGAAGTGGGCAATTTCGGCAGCAAGGGCGGGAGGCTGTCATGAGCAGCCCTGAGAGCTTCAGCTATTGGGCGGTATAAAAATGTAATAGATAAATAAATAAATAAAAATATAGGGGCCTCACAAGCCCTCAAGCGTGGGTTAGAGCTTGCACCAAGTTTGCCCGGCTTGGTCCGAGGGCACGGACACAAGGATTACTCCAGAATCCCAGATCCAGTTGGGTATTCATGATATCCCTATTTCAGCCCATTCTGTATATTATTATTATTATTATTATTATTATTATTATTATTATTATTATTATTATTATTATTATCATCATCAAAACAGAACAAAATATAAATCATGAAAAAGTAAAAAAAAAAACACAAAACATTACGTTTATAGGAATATCATCATTTTTTCCATCAGGTATACCATTCATTAGATGATAGATAGATAGATAGATAGATAGATAGATATCTCAAGAATCTCATCAGGGATATTCAGATATTGTAAAATCCATTCCGTCTGCATTTCGTGGATTGTCAGGTGCCTTTCATTCCATCATCTGTTCATTGAGTGAACTGGACTTTTCCCCCCACTGTTTCCTGAAATGTTGGAAATTTGCATTTGCGCAAATCCACACTTGTGAAAATGTGCGCGTTTCATGCTTTAGCGTATGGGGGAAATATGCATTTTCAGCTGTCTTTTTTTTTTTCTTATTTCACATATTTCCTCTGATTAAATTTTCATAAAATTCCGAAAAGTGAAACAAAAACAAACAAACAAAAGTCCGCAAGTCCATGGAATTCACGCTGCTTGGAAAAAGCCAGCCCTGGGGGAATGCAATGGTCATATTCATAGAAATCAGAATTCATTTTATTCTATTGGTGATTTCTCTGACATCCTTACCCCTCATCCTGTTTTCTGCATTCTCAAGCCCTTTCTACACCTAAGGATTATCCCAAGCAAATAGAGGGGTCATCCCTGCCTGTTCCCAGGATCCCATGCAAGTCATTTAGATGCACAGGGATGATCCCGGGACGATCCCAGGAAAACAGGCAGGTGTAGAAACGCCCTCAATCTACTTAGCCAGGGGGCACCACTGTCTCACCAAAACTTGCACAGCTTGCTAAGGTAACCTCTTCCACTGGTAAAAGAAACAGAGCCTTCATAACTCTGATTTTATTGCATCATAGAAGAGAGTTGTTTTGCATCACCCATTGGAAGACTAGGTGTATGCATCCTTCTATTTTATACTTAAACACTAGGCATCTTATTTACTTCTCTCCCCTCTATCTCTCCCCCCAACCCAATCCACACCAACCCACCCATCCCATGTCATCACAACTCTCCTCTGTGGATCACTGTCAGGTTATTTCAGAGAAGAAGCAAGGCCAAAATGGATGCCTAGGGACAGAGGCCTTACACTGAATCTGTTCCATGTAGGCCAATATTGTTGATACTGATTGGTAGCCATGGCTCTCCAGGGTTTCAGGCAGGATTCTTTCCCTGCCCTTCCTGAAGATGCCTGGGATGAAACCTGGGAACTTCCAAAGGCAAAGGAAATCATAGAATCATAGAATAGCAGAGTTGGAAGGGGCCTACAAGGCCATCGAGTCCAACCCCCTGCTCAATGGAAGAATCCACCCGAAAGCATCCCTGACAGATGGTTGTCCAGCTGCCTCTTGAAGGCCTCTAGTGTGGGAGAGCTCACCACCTCCCTAGGTAACTGATTCCATTGTCGTACTGCTCTAACAGTCAGGAAGTTTTTCCTGATGTCCAGCTGCAATCTGGCTTCCTTTAACTTGAGCCCATTATTCCGGGAGGATCGAGAAGAGATCCTGGCCCTCCTCTGTGTGACAACCTTTTAAGTATTTGAAGAGTGCTATCACGTCTCCCCTCAATCTTCTCTTCTCCAGGCTCAACATGCCCGGTTCTTTCAGTCTCTCTTCATAGGGCTTTGTTTCCAGACCCCTGATCATCCTGGTTGCCCTCCTCTGAACACGCTCCAGCTTGTCTGCATCCTTCTTGAATTGTGGAGCCCAGAACTGGACGCACTACAAATGCTCTACCACTGGGCTACAGACCCTCTCCTAAAACCTGAGGCACATCGGAAGCTGCCTTATATTGAGGTAACCATGAGTCCATCAAGTCCAGTACTGTCAACACTGACTGGCAGCCCTACCTGGAGATGCTGGAGATCGAACCTGGCACTTTCCACATGCAAAGGATGTGCTTGATCACACTGAGCTTATGGCCTAACAGAACAACAACTTTATTCCTAAGAACTATCTGGAATAGCAGCATAACTGACTGCTATCAGTGGCTACTAGCCCTGATGGTTGTGTGCTATCTCCAGTATTCAAGGCAGTATGCCTGTGTGCACCAGTTGCTGGGGAACATGGGTGAGAGGGTGCTGTTGCAGCATGTCCTGCCTTGATGGTCCCTGGACGGTGGCTGCTTGGCCACTGTGTGAACAGAGTGCTGGACTAGATGGACCCTTGGTCTGATCCAGCAGGGCTCTTCTGATGTTCTGATGTTCTGCTCTGGTTTTGACACAGTGCCACATCTGCCCCCTCCAGGGACTTTCAACCCTGTATACCTCCTACTTTTCAAACACAACGTGTGTCTGGTTAATGAGAGTCCTCAAAATGAATAGGTTGCCAGACAACTCGACCATAACAAGTAACAACTTGGCCACTGGGTTGTCCTTTAATGTCTCTCTCTGGCTATGCTGCAATGAATAGATGTCCTCATATGCAAGGAATTCCCATTTGTTTTGTCTCTGGTATTAACTACAGTGCCATCGCTCTCCGATCCTGGTACTTTGGACGCCACTGGAGAATGTTGCACCAGTAGTGCCAGTTTCTCATGAGGTAATCCTTTGTAACCAGTTTGGAGCTAAAACAAATATTCGCCAGTGTTCAACATTAGAATTTCAACCATCGCTGCTTGAATTTTCAGAAATAATTGGAACTGTGAATTTCTTACCTCAGAAGTCACACATTGAGTACTCTAGACTGACTGGAATCTGTGGACTTACTTGCACCGGCATCAAATATGAAAGCCAATGAGTTCTCGGCAGACAAATTCTAAATAACCCTACCTGATTATAAAATTCATCCAACATCAAATATTAAAACATTATTCTGTATCAAATAAAGGTAGAGCATAATACCGTTAGTGAATATTTGGGACGTATCAGAATGTTCTGAGACTATTTGGGGAATATTTGGCGTAAACATTTGCTGAGGGGAATATTGGGGAGTCGACTCATCTCCGCTCCAGAAGTTTTCGTTTGCCTTTTTCCCACAGAAACTGTATCGTAATCCGCCTTGTATCACCGCCTGAATCCTGTTGTTTCTACGGGGAGAAACAATAGGCCTGTAGATTAAAATTGAACTCGATGGACCTAGTTACACAGTGGGATTTGGGGTCCTCGCCTCAATCCTATCAGCTCCTGGCATCATTTTGCCTCTACTCCTGGTAATTAATCTTTTCATGAATCGCTGTCACATTTGGAGCCATTTCATTAAGTTTCTTTCCATTTTATGTAACTGCTTGCTGCGCCTCACATCTGCTCCATCAATGGGAGAGAGGTCACGCCAAGGGAATGCCCTCCCCTCCCCTCCCCTCCCTCACTTGTTTTTCTCATTGCTGGACGCAAATCGAGAGCAACGCACTTACATAACCACTGGCTACAGAGGCAAAGGAACTGCAGATAACAATCTGTCCTGAATCAGTTTCCATACCCAGAAAAAATCATGCCAACGGTCTGCTGATGTGACAGTTGTTTTCGCCATCGCTGTTTTTATGGAACAGACATCCTTCACTCAGTCATTACAGAGAATCCAATGACGTTGCTGCCAAACTGTTGCATTCCGGTGGCTGCGATGTTGTCCTTTTTTCAGAACTGATTTGTGTGTTGTGTTTTACTTAAAATGCAATTGCAGCACCAGTTGGCCCAACATGGGCTGGTAAAATGCTATTGAGGCTTCCCAGGGCTAGTATCCCTTTACTTTTCCACTATGCCCCTATCATTTAATATCCCCTTTTCAGCTTCTGTTCCTTTAATTAGCTGCTTCCTGTTCACTCCAGATACAAAAGAGGGCAGGGCTCCTGCAGCTTTAACAGTTGTGATGAAGAGGGGATTTCCTCAGGTGCTGCATGCAAACAAATCACACCTGCTGAAATCCCCTTTTCTATACAACTGTGAAAGATACAGGAGCCCTGTCCTCCTTTCCATAGGGTCACCCTATCCATGCCTATGTCAGGTTCCCCCAACAGCCTCATCCAACATCCCTTCCATTTAGGTACATTTGAACCTTTGATATTGACAGATTGAGAGGAACTTAGGTTTTACTGTGTTATCAATACGCTTACTGCTGTCTCCATTGTACGTCTAATGATTATAACTTGTGTGTATTTAGGAATCTTTGTGCTGTGCCTGCCTCATCTTACCTAAAGCTTGTTATTCCCTTAAACTGTTTGAGCAATAAAACCTCTACTTTAGATGTTGTAGTTGTTTTTATATCTATTTGGGGTTAACAACCTTGGAATTCTTTGGTTTTGAAAGGCAGGATAGAAGTATTTAGGGTGACTATATTTTGGAAGCCAAAAAGGAGGACAACATGGCCGCCCCCAAGGGGACATGCCCACCAACATGCCCAGCCCCTAAGGGGGCGCGTCTATGCAAACATGGCCTTGGTCACAGGTCTGATTTCACACCAAACAATTAAGACAAACCTGTTCTACATAACATCTTAACGTTAAAATCACTGGAATAAAGAACAAATAAGACATTCAATGTATCTCTCTCTCACACACACACACACCTTAGTCTTACCTTCTACTTGCTTCTTCTCTTGCTGCTGCTTCTTCTTCTCCTTCTTCTTCTTCTTCTCCTTCTTCTTCTTCTTCTTCTTCTTCTTCTTCTTCTTCTTCTTCTTCTTCTTCTTCTTCTTCTTCTTCTTCTTCTTCCTCCTCCTCCTCCTCCTCCTCCTCCGCATGGGGGGGGGCTGGAGGCCACATTGCTGGCGCCAGCACGCTAGCAAAGAAAAACTCCAGATATTCGATGAGAGGTGATGGGCATGGCTGGGGGCTTTTCAGGCCTCGCTCTCCTTTATTCCTCATATTGAGGCAGTAGCTAAATCCTGTCGTTTTTTCCTGTATAATATTGCCAGGATTCGCTCATTTTTGTCTGTCTCTTCTGCCAAGACTCTTGTTCATGCATTGGTTATTTCTCGGTTAGACTACTGCAACCTTCTTCTCACTGGCCTTCCTTCTTCTCACATCAGTCCGTTGGTTTCTGTTCACCACTCTGCTGCTAAGATCATCTTCTTGGCTCGCCGCTCTGACCATGTAACTCCACTTCTGAAATCTCTTCATTGGCTTCCAATTCACTTCAGAATCCAATATAAACTTCTCCTGTTGACCTACAAAGCTTTTCACTGTCTAGCTCCTTCCTATCTCTCCTCTCTCATCTCACACTATTGCCCCGCTCATGCTCTTCGCTCCTCTGATGCCATGTTTCTCGCCTGCCCAAGGGTCTCTACTTCCCTTGCTCGGCTTCATCCATTTTCTTCTGCTGCCCCTTATGCCTGGAACGCTCTTCCAGAACATTTGAGAACTACAAGTTCAACCGCAGCGTTTAAAGCTCAGCTAAAAACTTTTCTTTTTCCTAAAGCTTTTAAAACTTGATTTTGTTCTGACTTTATACTGTTAGTTTTACCCTACCCAGTGCCTGTTTACCCTACCCTGTGCCTGTTTGCATTCTCTTCCCCTCCTTATTGTTTATTATGATTTTATTAGAATGTAAACCTATACGGCAGGGTCTTGCTATTTACTGTTTTACTCTGTACAGCACCATGTACATTGATGGTGCTATATTAATAATAATAATAATAATAATAATAATAATAATAATAATAAATTGGGGGTCAGTCCTGGTTGCCCCGGAGATTCCCATTTTTCCAGAGGTCTCCGGGGTTTTCTGAGTCATCTGGTCACTCCTACTTCTAATAATAATATGTTTTTCTTGACCGATGGCCCATATTTGGACTATTTTGAATTTTGCCTGCGGTATTGTACAGGCTTGCTATGAGCTTCGTCTATTGGGCGGTATAAAAACACAATAAATAAATAAATAAATAGCAGTCTTCTATGGTCAATATGTAACATTCTGCACTTTTTCTGTGCTTGAATATATACAAGCCTGGATTTAGGGACTGTTTTCCTAGAGCTGTGCATTTCTGAATGGGTATTCTTTTGTAAAAGTAGCCCACTGTCTTCCATTTATCTGCATTACATTGTAGAGAAATACTTTCCACTCAAGGGTGTTGGGTTTTTTTTTAGGATTTTTTATTTATTTATTTTTGGCTCAATGCCCTTCCCTGTTGTGAGCGGGGAGGTAAAATATTTTCATTACCTTCTCCCCTAGAAGGAAGGAATCTTCAAAGAAGAAGTAAGAGGAGGTTAACTTCTTAACCCTAATTTGCCTACCACCAGCTTTGCTTGGCTGCGCACCATAAAATTAGTTTGCACTCACTCCTTGTATAAAGGCACTGGGCGGTTGTAGGTTTCGCTTGGTGCTGTGTGTGTGTGTTAAAAAAAAAATCATTTCGCATTGTAAACCTAGTGATTATTTCATGCTGTTTAAACTATATTTGTAGCCTTTGATCATACATTAGAAGACCGAAGTAAACTGCTGATACGCTGGGGATATGGATGCTTTTTAAGCTACATCTTTCTTTGTTCAAAGCTTTATTGCTCGCATAACATTTCTGTGTGGGCAATGTGGCTTTGTTTTTGAACACTTCTAGGGCGTAATAACCATTGAAAGCAATGCAACGTATCCATAGACATAGGGTTAACTGTTCAATTTGTGAATGAAGGTCATAGGTTAAACATTTACACAAAATTAGGGAATCTGTCAGGTTTGCTTTGTCCTGCATTCACGTTTTTAAAAATTAAATCTCCAGTTCTTTTTCTCCCAAATATGAACTTTGCAAATTTTGGGGAAATTCTTATTTAAAAAAAATCAACTGAAATGAAACTCTCACCCATCACCACCAGCCAAATTCAATAGGTACAGCTGTTGCCAACATGGAGAGAAGCTTGATGTACCTGCCTGACATAGAGCTCTTAAAGTTGAGGAGCCAGTCAGAAAAAAAAAAGATGGCAACCATAATTGTGTTGAGTACACAAGATATTTAAGAGCAAAGCATTCAAAGCCCCGAATAACTTGGGACCAGGATACCTGAGAGAGTGCCTTGTCCCTTAACAACCTGCCTGGTCACTGAGGTCATCTGAGGGCCTGCTCCTGGTGGTTCCACATGGAACTATGGCCCGATTGGTAGGGTGACCATATGAAAAGGAGGACAGGGCTCCTGTATCTTTAACAGTTGCATAGAAAAGGGAATTTCAGCAGATGTCATTTGTATATATGGAGAACCTGATGAAATTCCGTCTTCATCACAACAGCTAAAGGTGCAGGAGCTATACTAGAACGACCAGATTTAAAAGAGGGCAGGGCACCTGCAGCTTTAACTGTTGTGATGATGTTGAAATCTCACCAGGTTCCCCATATATACAAATGACACCTGCTGTAATTTCCTTTTCGATACAACAGTTAAAGATACAGGAGCCCTGTCCTCCTTTTCATATGGTCACCCTACCGATTGGAGTCCACCAGAAGAAGAGCCTTCAGCGTGGTGGCCCTCTTTCTGTGTAACGCCCTGCCTCTGGAAACCAGACAGGTGCCAATGCTGTGCTGTTTCCGGTACCTTCTGAAAACAGTCTTATTCCAGGAACTATTCCTTCACTGTCAGCCATGTTTTTTATTGGCGTTCTGTGTTTTTTAGTATAATAATGGTGTTTTAATTTCTTTATCTTTTACTATTTTAATTCTAATGTTCACCACTCCGGAATCTGTTTCAGATTATGGAGTGGTATACAGGTTTTGTAAATAAATAAATAAATGATCCGGGCTAGGGTGGACAAACCTGCCAGTCCAGATTTTTTAAATCTCAAGTTCTTTTTGTCCTGGATATAGAGAATCTTGAGTAAATCCTTATTGAAACTGAACTGAATTTAACTTCTCAGCATCCCTACACAAAATGAGAGATTGCATGTCCACAGAGAGCCAGCGCGGCATTATGGGTTGCATATTTATTCTGGATCAAGGAGAGAGGATACAAGTTCAGCCATGAAGCCTGGCAGGGTTGTTGTGAAGTTAAGCTGGCATGACGTTCATGGACTGGATGAGGGCTAACAAACTGAGACTCAATCCAGACAAGACGGAGGTACTGTTAGCGGGTGGTTCATCTGTCCAGCGAGGTGATGTTTGCCCTATCCTGGACGGGGTTGCACTCTCCCTAAAGGATCGGGTCCGTAGTTTGGGGGTGCTCTTGGATCCAGAACTGTCACTTGAGGCACAGGTGTACTCACTGGCAAAGACCACCTTTTATCAGCTTAGGCTGATATACCAACTGCGCCCTTATCTGGACAGAGATAGCCTAGCTACAGTGATCCATGCTCTGATAACCTCTCGTTTGGATTGCTGCAATGCGTTATACGTGGGGCTGCCTTTGAAAACAATCCGGAAGCTTCAACTGGTACAAAACAGGGCAGCGCGGTTACTAACAGGGACTGGCCGGCGAGATCACATTACGCCAGTCCTTTTACAACTTCACTGGCTGCCAGTCCAGGTCTGGGTCCGATTCAAAGTGCTGGTATTGACATTTAAAGCCCTAAACGGTTTGGGGCCAGGTTATTTGAAGGAATGCCTCCTCCCATATGTACCTGCCCAGACCTTCCTGACTGTTAGAGCAGTACGACAATGGAATCAGTTACCTAGGGAGGTTGTGGGCTCTCCCACACTAGAGGCCTTCAAGAGGCAGCTGGACAACCATCTGTCAGGGATGCTTTAGGGTGGATTCCTGCATTGAGCAGGGGGTTGGACGTGATGGCCTTGTAGGCCCCTTCCAACTCTGCTATTCTATAATTCTATGATCTATGATTCTATGATACCAGGATAAACCTTAGGTCTAGCTGTGGCCTCAGTCTCTCTTCATAGGGCTTTGTTTCCAGACCCTTGATCATCCTGGTTGCCCTCCTCTGAACACGCTCCAGCTTGTCTGTGTCCTTCTTGAACTGTGGAGCCCAGAACTGGACACTGTAACTGTGCATTTGGTTTCTATTTCCTAGATGTAGAACTTGGGTCTTACGAGGCGATATTAGCCTTCGTGTCCCCTCCTCCTGGCCTCTTTGAAATGGGGCTCCCAGCAGAGAGACATTATTGCGTGAGAGGTTAGGGTGTGCCCGTGTGCATGGCTATGCACTTAAGCTATATCATCCACACAAAAATTAAAATCCTATTTGGACTTTCAGAAGAGAGATATTTTATGCAGGTGGAGACAAGAACATGCACGCTGTATGTCTTCTAAGGCCATAGCTAGACCTAAGGTTTATCGCTGGACTGTCCAGGGGTCAAACCTGTTCATCTAGATGACACACAGGGGATCCAGTGCTCAGGCAGAGGCGAACCCTGGATGATCTCAGGATAAACCTTAGGTCTAGCTGTGGCTTAAGTGTGCTTTCCCTTTTTCTATAGCATGACTTTGTAACGTCTTTTTCCAAAAGAAGGGGTGTGGCTAAACAAGAAGAGGGCGGGGCTATTAAACCAAGGCCAGTCATATTTCCAGGTCAGGAGTGAGGAACCTCCAAAGCAGTGGGCCAAACCTGGCCTTCTTATGGTCCCAATCCACCCCTCCAGGGGTGCCCAGATGGCCATGGCACCATTTCCTGGCCCCACTTCCTTTCCCCGACCTGCCAATCATTTAGTGAGTTTCCCCCACCCATTCTAAAAGGTTGAAATGCATCACCTAAAGCTTAGTTACTGTCAGTAAGAGCTTTAAGGCAAAATAGGCTGATCTTTTTATGTGTGTAGGTTTGGGTCGTTTTGTCCTAATGCCCTTTTGCCTTTGGTTGCTCTGCACCCTTTTGCCTTCGTAGAATCATAGAAGTTGGAAGGGGCCTATAAGGCCATCAAGTCCAACCCCCTGCTCCATGCAGGAATCCACCCTAAAGCATCCCTGACAGATGGCTGTCCAGCTGCCTCTTGAAGGCTTCTAGTGTGGGAGAGCCCACCACCTCCCTAGGTAACTGTTTCCATTGTCGTACTGCTCTAACAGTCAGGAAGTTTTTCCTGATGTCCAGCCGGAATCTGGCTTCCTGTTACTTGAGTCCGTTATTCTGTGTCCTGCACTCTGGGAGGATCGAGAAGAGATCCTGGCCCTCCTCTGTGTGACAACCTTCAGCCCTGGCCACCACTCCCGAGAGCTTTTCAAAAATTGAATCCATCCGTTGGACTCCAAGAGGTTTGACCAACCTGCTCTAGGTGAGGGTGACCGAACATGTCCCACAAATTCCATCCCCACCATTGCTGAAATCCCCACTTTTGCACACCGCATGTGCTGAAATGGGAAAGACAGGTGGCATTTTGGCCCAGCATGAATCCAGACACAGACCTTGCCCGACGCTACTGCAGCCTTTGCAATGCAATGAACATCGGAATGACCGTGCTCATCATTCCCCAACAAGTCATGCGTATCCATCCTCAACTACAGCAAGATTTGGCTATACATTCCTTGCTATCTGTCTGCTGCCGCTGGTTGTGGTAGGGAGAATGAATACATGGAGAAGGTAGGAGCAGTCTTTCTGCGCTTCCCATTGAGCCAGTGGTGTAGTGGGGGGGGGGGGCCTCAGGGGCGGTTGCCCTGGGCGCAAAATTCTTAGGGGCGTAAAAAAAAAGAAAAAAAAGAAAAAAAGAAAGTAGTAATAATAAATAAAAAAAAATAAAATCAGTGTAGATCCAACTGTGTAGACGAGGCAAATAAACGTTGCCACGTGACATTTTACAGCATTTTTCTTGTTGCGCACAGGTCAGGAAGGCCTTGCAGGCTGCATTTCCTCCCAAACGCGCCTCTCTAGCACATGCGTTGCTGCTCTGGCTACCTTCTAAGTCAGCCTTCCTCAACCTGGGGCGCTCCAGATGTGTTGGACTACAACTCCCAGAATGCCCCAGCCAGCTGGCTGGGACATTCTGGGAGATGCAGTCCAACACATCTGGAGCGCCCCAGGTTGAGGAAGGCTGTTCTAAGTCATCCAGAAGGAGGACAGAGTAGTGACGCGTGTGCTAGAGAGGCCCGTTTGGGAGGAAATGCAGCCTGCAAGGTGACCGGTTCTCATATCAACCCAAGAAAGACTGAGTAACCTAGGAATACTGTCAATTGAGAGAGATTTCAATGTAGATTTCAATACTGTTATTGAAAAAATTGCACATATTAAAACCAGGCGATTTAAAATAAATGTAAGTACTGGTATACGAGTATTAAATTAATTTTATTTTAAATAGATCAGTATTTTCTTAAAATATAATACATGTAGGGTGACCATATGAAAAGGAGGACAGGGCTTCTGTATCTTTAACAGTTGCATATAAAAGGAATTTCAGCAGGTGTCATTTGTATACATGGAGAACTTGGTGAAATTCCTTCTTCATCACAACAGTTAAAAGTGCAGGAGCTATACTACAGTGACCAGATTTAAAAGAGGGCAGGGCACCTGCAGCTTTAAATGTTGTGATGAAGAGGAAATTTCACCAGGTTCCCCATATATACAAATGACACCTGCTGAAATTTCCTTTCCAATACAACTGTTAAAGATACAGGAGCCCTGTCCTCCTTTTCATATGGTCACCCTAATACATGTACTTGGGGGGGGGGGGTGGCAGTAAGGAGTTCAATACTGGACTGGTGGAAGAGACTCAGGCCACAGCTAGACCTAAGGTTTATCCTGGGATCGTCCAGGGTTCGCCCCTGCCTGAGCACTGGATCCCCTGTGTGTCACCTAGATGAACAGGTTTGACCCCTGGACGATCCAGGGATAAACCTTAGGTCTAGCTATGGCCTCAGGGAGTACTAAAGGTCCATGGTTTAGGGGCGCAATACCTGCCTTGCCCTGGGCGCCGGCAACCCACGCTACGCCACTGCATTGAGCTCCAGGCATTCACTTGGCATTCTGTACAGAGTCTGCACAAGTCCAAATTGTAAGCACATAGGCTCTTTTTGCAGGATCGATATTCCCTGGTCTGGACCCTTGGTCTGATCCAACATGGCTCTTCTTACGTTCTTGTTCCTACAGCCAGTGTGGTGTACTGGTTACAATGTTAGACTGAGACTCGAGAGATCTGGGTTCAAGTTCCCATTCAGCCGTGAAGCTCACTGGGTGACTTGGGGCAGCCTGTAATTCTCAGCCTAACCTACTTCACAATGTAGTCGTGAGGATTAAATGGAAAGGAGGAGGATTATGTAAACCACCTTAGATTCCATGGAGGAGAAAGGGTGGTACACATTTATTTATTTATTTATTTATTATTTATTACATTTTTATACCGCCCAATAGCCGAAGCTCTCTGGGCGGTTCACAAAAATTAAAACCATCATAAAACAACCAACAAGTTAAAAATACAAATACAAAATACAATATGTAATACACATATGTAATAATGCATACATTTTAAGTAGTTTTCACAGGGTAAGAACATTAGAAGTGCCCTGCTGGATCAGACCAAGGGTCCATCTAGTCCAGCACTCTGTTCACACACTGGCCAACCACCTGTCCACCAGGGACAAACAAAGCAGGACATGGTGCAAGAGCACCCTCCCACCCATGTTCCCCAGCAACTGGTGCACACAGGCTTACTGCCTCAGATACTGGAGGTACCACAAAGCCATCAGGTAGCCATTGACAGCATCCTCCTCCAGGAATTTATCCAATCCACTTTTAAAGCCATCCAAATTGGTGGCCATCACTACATCCTATGGTCACGGATTCCATAGTTTGACTATGCACTGTGTGAAGAAATCCTTCCTTTTATCTGTCCTGAACCTCCCAGCCATCAGCTTCATGGGGTGATCCCACCGGGTTCTAGTATTATGGGAGAGGGAGAAAAATGTCTCCCGATCCACATCCTCCACACCATGCATCATTTTGTACACCTCTATCCTGTCTCCCCTGAGCCTCCTTTTTTCCAAGCTAAACAATCCCAGTTGATGCAACCTTCCCTCCTATGGGGAGATGCTCCAGTCCCTTGATCATTTCAGTTGCCCTTTTCTGCACTTTTTCCAGCTCCATAATATCCTTTTTTTAGGCATGGTGACCAGAACCGTGCGCGCAGTATTCTAAGTGTGGTCGCACCATAGATTTGCACAGATGTGATGGGAAAGCCTGTGTGCCCGTGGATCACCTACTTGCGTAGGGACTGTACAGAACATCAGATGACCGTGCGGAAGTCAGAGATGACCAGTGCCTGCTGCATGTGTTTTTTTTAATTTTTTTTTATTTATTACTACATAAAATACAAACCAACATAACAATTAACATACTAATACAACAAATTACTTGAATATATAATTGTTAACATATAATGCTTTATCATAACATAATCCAACATAATTCAACATAATAACAAGTGCTCCCCCTTCCCTCCGGGATCATTCCTGTTTCCAAAATCTTAACACCTCTTCTGCTGGTGGTTTCCCACTTCCCTTAGAAAACACAAATATTAGGAACTGCCTCCAAATTTCCTCGAAATCATTCATTTTTGCTATACCTCTTCTCACTTTAATGTTACATGTCAATTTATCATTAATAGCAATCTCCCATACTTCTTTATACCACTCTTCAATACAAATCTTGAATCTTCCAGTTCCTAGCTACAATCAACCTTGCTGCAGTCAGCAAATTCGTTATCAATTCCTTAATTTCTTTACTACATTTTAAATCTTCATGTAGTGAGAGTAATGCAACTCTTGGTGTTTCTTCTATTTTCATTCCAACAATTTCTTCAATCTTTGGAATGAAAATAGAAGAAACACCAAGAGTTGCATTACTCTCACTACATGAAGATTTAAAATGTAGTAAAGAAATTAAGGAATTGCATGTTTTGGAGGGTGTGGAGGAACCTGAAAGGGCAGGTTCCCTTGGTTCGCTGAGTGGCGGTCAAAGACTCTCAAGACACAATTTCTCTCATCGTGGAAAAGTTTTATTACGAGCAGCCTGCAGTGCTGCAAGGAGGCAAACCCTAGAGGATCTGAAGGGCTGCCCACTAGTTGTAGGCAACGCTAAGATACTTATAGGGTAACATCCTCAGAAGCAACAACAGAACTTCCTCATATAATAAACCAATCAATACAGTTTTGCAATACAGTAACCAATGATAGACAAGGCATTTATGCATGTGCAGATAATTCTAAGACTAGAAAAACAATACGTAGATGGGTATTGCAATCCTGGAACATCTGTTCCTTTGTGGTTACTACTCTTCCTGTCCTCGCTGGGAGGTTCACACTCCGACTAATGCGTCAACACTTCTTGTTGGTTGAGGAAGTGTTGCTCAATATATTTTCAGCTACAGTTTGGGTCAAATTGCTATAGAACTTAATTTCTAATAGAAAGGGCTTACATCAAAACAGGGTGGGCACAGACAAAAGAGCCCATTCACACATTTCCTCGACAAGGGCCTTTGGGAAAGACACCCTCAGTGGGTCCCCTCCCAAAGTGAGTCCACCCTATTCCCCACCATGGTCACCAGCTGTTTTGTTCTTCCTCCTCTTCCTCCTCCTTTTTACCAATTGGTTGCCGGACAGGCAGGGAGCCGGAGAGCAAGTTCAAAGGGGCATCTGGTGCCCCTCCTTCTGACCACCACCCTTGTCTGGGCTGGAGTGAGCGAGGCAGCCGAATGAGCAGGTTGTAACGGTGAAGAGCAGCAGGAACACCAGAGGTCTCTGGTCAGTGGCCCACTACTCTTGTGTGTCCCCATAGCAGCTGCCCGACCATGCCTATCCAGTTCTAGGCTCCACAATTCAAGAAGGACGCAGACAAGCTGGAGCGTGTTCAGAGGAGGGCAACCAGGATGATCAGGGGTCTGGAAACAAAGCCCTATGAAGAGAGACTGAAAGAACTGGGCATGTTTAGCCTGGAGAAGAGAAGATGGAGGGGAGACATGATAGCACTCTTCAAATACTTAAAAGGTGGTCACACAGAGGAGGGCCAGGATCTCTTCTCGATCCTCCCAGAGTGCAGGGCTCTGGGGCTCAAGTGACAGGAAGCCAGATTCCAGTTGGACATCAGGAAAAACTTCCTGACTGTTAGAGCAGTACGACAAGGGAGTCAGTTATCTAGGGAGGTTGTGGGCTCTCCCACACTAGAGGCCTTCAAGAGGCAGCTGGACAGCCATCTGTCAGGGATGCTTTAGGGTGGATTCCTGCATGGAGCAGGGGGGTTGGACTCGATGGCCTTGTAGGCCCCTTCCAACTCTGCTATTCTGTGATTCTATGATTCTATCTTTGACACCGGCCATGGAGATGAGGCTGGAGGTCACAACCTTGACTCTTCCTTGATGCATGAATTCCCCACAAGGGAGCTGCCTGCTCTTAGTAACATCCATCTTTGGGGAGGTTGTGCAGAATGCACAGCGTTGTCGTGCCTGACCCGGGAGTTGGGTTATTTTATTCCTGCACAGATCCCTTTTGCACGGACCATGCTGTGAATGCATTTGGATAAGGGCCCCTCAGATCTAGGCTAAGAGCGATTGCTTTGCTTTTTCTCCAAACACACAAACACAGAAATGGGTATCAAGATTATCGGATTAAGGAGCCAAGGAACAAGCAGCTAAGTCTCTGCTCTGGTCTCAAACCTTGGCATTTTCTACATATCATCTCCTTTTTTGCCTGCTTCTGCTTAAAAACCCCTTTGAAATATTTGAAAATACATTTATAATAGAAATACATTGCAACATGGAGCAAAAAGTGGGTGGATTTTGGTGGTTTTTTTGTTTGTTTTTAATGTGATTCTTAAGGTGTGATAAGAATATTGAAAACAACCAAGCAAACACACCAACCAGTATAGCAACTTGATGCCAAGATATTCATGAAATGAGAGCAGGTCATTCGATGAATCTTTCCCTGCAATGAATCTTAGCTTTGCATCACCATTTCTGATACTTTTAGAGAAGTATCAGGGACTTCCTAAAAGCTGGGACAGTTGGGGAGAGAGAGAGACAGAGACAGAGAGCTTTGTTCAAAAGTTTAATATCTCGAAACACTATGTCCTTTATGGGGGGGGGGGAAATTGGGGGGGTTATAATAGTCCCACAATGCTTCACACGTCCCCCACCCACCCACCTCATTTTGTTTTGCATCTGCTTAAATTATTATTGACATTGAAGATGATGCTTGAACAGCCTGACCAACTGTTGCCCAACTCTTGTGCCCAAGTGTGGCACTAATTTAATTTTCATTTTACAGTCCGGGTTTGCCTAAGATCCACCCCAGCTGGCGCGTGTCCATCATCTGTCAACAGAACTATCAGTAAGCCATGCTGGGCTAAGTCAGGATTATAAATGAAGGGCTGCCATGTGCACTAAATCTTCTTATTTGACTAGCCTGGAAGGTATGCGGTCGCAAGATTTGATTGGCAGCCCGCTTCATTCTGTCCATTGACTTCGAAGGCCTCCCTTCTACCGGGGCCCTTTCAGCGCATCTCAGTAGCTGTATTGACTGTCACCTGCTGATTCCAGCACGTGCCTGACCTCCGACCCCTCCCTTCCTCGGCTTCTCTCCGCCCGCCCCCCTCCACTTGTTCGGTTACCAGCTCCGAGACGGCGTCGTTAGCCGTGTTGCTCTAGTGGCACGTGGAGACTTTAGGGCATATGGCTGGCTAGTTGCATGCAGGATGGGATAAACCGAAGCCAAACAGCCTCATACTGTTATCAGAGCAGATGGGGGAAGCGTGGCATTCAATATTTAGACAGATGCCACCTCCTTATTCCACCTGTCTAGAACTTGGACATTGTACAACAGGAACTGTCTGCCTCATTATTAAGGAGACAAAGGGAGGCTTTATGGAGTGCAACCCACAGCATCATATCAGCAGAGCCTGCTCAGATATTAATTGCTGCCCCTCTCAATAAAGGCTCAGAAACATCTTTGCAATTACAGAGAAGAAGTTCTCTGCTCTTCCTAACTGTTTTTCCTAGTCTTTCGCTACACTGGTTGCTGGGTTAAATTAAACGAGGAGGAAAGGAAATCCTTTTTCTTTCTTTTTTAAGGTTGTCAGGATTATTATTATGATTATTCTCGTCATCACTATTATTATTTTTATTATTACAATTATAAAATCACATTTGAAAATGGTTGTAAAGTTCCTTCCATTAAAAAGCCCAACCGTTCCATCTAACAATCACGGCCCTATTGTGCGCGGCTGTTTCTTGCAAATTTGCTCTTTGCTTCGCAGTAGTCAACACTTCTTTTAAACAGCCAGACGCTGGAAAAACATTCTTTGCAAGGGTGCTATTATATTCCGCATATTTTTACACAACAATTTATGCCTTTCCTTCTTCGGCTTTGTTTAAATAAAAAGGAAAAAAGACTGACAGAAAGAAAGACAGAAAGACAGAAAGACGAAAGAAAGAAAGAAAGAAAGAAAGAAAGAAAGAAAGAAAGAAAGAAAGAAAGAAAGGCAAATGGTAACGCGTTTCAATTTTTAAAAAAACCAAGAATGAACAGAAAGAGAACAGAGCTCACATTATCTGAGTTCGACGACTGTCTGGGTTTTGTTTTGTTTTTAAACTGGCAAAAGTATTTGGTGATTGGGCAAGAGTAGACAGCAGGACAATCTATTTGTAGAGCAATCAAAGAATGATGTCATGTATTTATACTTCCAACCTGTCCTTTCCAAGAGCTCAGATTATGGAACAGAGGGAGATAGGAAGCTACTTTATACTGCACCATACCAGATGTCCATCTAGCCCAATATTGTTCACACTGACTGGCAGCAACGACTCTCCAGGGTTTCAGGCAGGATTCTTTCCCAGCCCTACCTGGAGATGCCAGGGGTCAAACCTGGGACCTTCTGCATGCAAAACAGCTTTCTATTGAGATAACTGGGCACCACACTTCAAGGAGGATGCAGACAAGGTGAAGCGTGTTCAGAGGAGGACAACCAAGATGATCAGGGCTCTGGAAACAAAGCCCTGTGAAGAGAGACTGAAAGAACTGGGCATGTTTAGCCTGGAGAAGAGAAGATTGAGGGGAGACATGAGAGCACTCTTCAAGGACTTGAAAGGTTGTCACACAGAGGAGGGCCAGGATCTCTTCTCGATCCTCCCAGAGTGCAGGACACGGAATAACGGGCTCAAGTTAAAGGAAGCCAGATTCCGGCTGGACATCAGGAAAAACTTCCTGACTGTTAGAGCAGTACGACAATGGAATCAGTTACCTAGGGAGGTTGTGGGCTCTCCCACCCTAGGGGCCTTCAAGAGGCAGCTGGACAACCATCTGTCAGGGATGCTTTAGGGTGGATTCCTGCATTGAGCAGGGGGTTGGACTCCATGGCATTAGAGGCCCCTTCCAACTCTACTATTCTATGATTCTATGATAAATCAAGTCCAGTACTGTCAACACTGGCTGGCAGCTCTCCAGGGTTTCAGGCAGGAGTTTTCTCCCAGCCCTACCTGGAGTTGCCACAGATTTAACCTGGGATCTTCTGCATGCAAAGTAGGTCTTCTACCGCTGAGCTACGGCCCATCCCCAAGGAACCTTCTGTATGGTTTCCGTATTGCCGGAACAGCAGGAGAAGGAACCACTGGGAAGGAGCTCCCACAATTCTGCCCAAATACCTGTGAGCCACTCCAAGTAGAATTCAATTTGACAAAGTGCATCCTCTTTGCGTTCTCTTGCTCCTCTCGCCCTGATGCAAGGCGAAAGGGACTGTGCACATCCATCAGAATGGACTGACGTGTGAAGGAAGCTGTGTGTCCAGAGTGTGGTGACCTTCTGGTCACATCCAGCTCTTTGATTTCTTGTAGGGGCCTTGCTAAGGTCCCTCTGCGCACAACACATGTGCTCTACAGGTGGACTAGGGCCCTTCCTTGGTCCCTAGGAGGTCTGTCATCCAGCCAGCTTGGATTCTGGCTGTGTCTAAGGAGCAGTAGAAGAATGGTGTCTTTTGCCTTCTGGGTCCAGCTCATTTGTTCTACGGGATTCAGATATCTGTCCTCAAGGTAGGGATGTACAGAGTTTTCAAAATCCATTTTGTCTGCTTTTCACTGATGGTTGGTATCTTCCGTTCCATCAACCATTCCTTGATGGAATCAGATCTTTTTCCAATTTCCTGAATTCACAGAAATTCGCACTTGAGAAGAGAAGCAAATCCTCCCCCGCAAATATGCAAACCCCCCCTGAAAATTTGCATTTTCAGCAGGTGCTTTTTTAAATAAATAAATAAATATATTTTTTCTACAATTAAATTTGCATAAAATTCTGAAACATAAAATTAAAACAACTGGTCTGCAAGTCCCCAGAATCCATGCAAAATTTGGCCCCCTGCAGAATTCACAGGCCAGAGTCATAGAAATCCAAACTCATTCAATTCTGATTATTTTATTTATTTACAATATTTATATACCACTCCACATCCAAAGGTTTTGGAGCGGTGAACAACAGATTTGTTCTTTATTCGTTCAGTCGTTTCCAACTCTTTGTGACTTCATGGACCAGCCCTCGCCAGAGCTTTCTGTCGGCTGTCGCCACCCCCAGCTTCCCCAAGGTCAAGTCTGTCACCTCCAGAATATCATCCATCCATCTTGCCCTTGGTCGGCCCCTCTTCCTTTTGCCTTCCACTTTCCCTAGCATCAGCCTCTTCTCCAGGGTATCCTGTCTTCTCATTATGTGGCCAAAGTACTTCAGTTTTGCCTTTAATACCATTCCCTCAAGTGAGCAGTCTGGCTTTATTTCCTGGAGTAGGGACTGGTTTGATCTTCTTGCAGTCCACGGCACTCTCAGAATTTTCCTCCAACACCACAGTTCAAAAGCATCTATCTTCCTTCGCTCAGCCTTCCTTATGGTCCAGCTCTCGCAGCCATAGGTTACTACGGGGAATACCATTGCTTTAACTATGCGGACCTTTGTTGTCAGTGTGGTGTCTCTGCTCTTAACTATTTTATCAAGATTTGTCATTGCTCTCCTCCCAAGAAGTCAACGTCTTCTGATTTCCTGGCTGCAGTCAGCGTCTGCTGTAATCTTTGCGCCCAGAAATACAAAGTCTGTCACTGCCTCCACGTTTTCTCCCTCTATTTGCCAGTTATCAATCAAGCTGGTTGCCATAATCTTGGTTTTTTTGAGGTTTAACTGCAACCCAGCTTTTGCACTTTCTTCTTTCACCTTTGTCATAAGGCTCCTCAGCTCCTCCTCACTTTCAGCCATCAAAGTGGTGTCATCTGCATATCTGAGGTTAAAAACACCCTATTAAAAATTACTATTTTGAAAAGAACAGAGCTCTGTTGCAGATTCCTCCAGCATTTCTCCTTCAAGGCAGCATGAACAGCATGGGTGCACAACCTTTTTGGGCCCACGGGCTGCATCTGGTGTTGGCTGGGGGCATGTGTGCATTCGCGCGCACACGCACAGGCTGGGCTGCTTAGGGTTCGCTGCAAGGAGGGAGGACGCGAAAGCCTTCACCTCATCCAAGCAATCCCAGCCAGGATCGTTGCTTTCTTGTTGGCATTCATGGTGGAAAAACAACAACCCAGGTCACTGGGGGAAGGCAGGGGACTTAACAACCTCTCTCCGCATGACCCGAATTAGGATTGCTGTACTGATCAGTTGGACTGCAGTGGAAATTGAGTGGAGCATCTGACGTCAGTGGGGGGTAGTGAATCCACTCCGGGTTTCAATCAAAACCAGGCAGGGCTCAAAAGGAACTATCCAAGGTGCTCCTCAAATAGCCCCTTTCGCGTTCTGAATGAAACCCAGAACAGATTCACCACCCCACTGACATCAGAGACACCAGCCTCCACTGGTTCCAACCCCGTGTCGTGTACTATAGCCGCTCCAGCTTTCTCTGGGAGACGAATGAGACAAAGTGCTGGGCAATTTACAAAGCTTTATTGCAAGCAATAAACACTTCTGTAACACAAACTAGGCGAAGGACTGCCAGGCTCATGAAGAACTGCCAGGCTCCTCCAAGTGCCAGAGGTGTTAAAAAACCAAAAAAAGTAATAATACAAAAAAGAGCCCTAAACAACCAGCTACACTTTTAAATTTTAAATGTATGTGAAAATTCTGTCTCTCTTCCTAAGGAGAATGTTGTCTAGGGTGAACATATAAAAAGGAGGACAGGGCTCCTGTATCTTTAATAGTTGTATAGAGAAGGGAATTTCAGCAGGTGTCATTTGTATGCATGCAGCACCTGCTGAAATTCCCTCTTCATCACAACAGTTAAAGCTGCAAGAGCTATATTAGAGTGACCAGATTTAAAAGAGGGCAGGGCACCTGCAGCTTTAACTGTTGTGAGGAAGAGGAAATTTCACCATATATACCAATGACACCTGCTGAAATTCCCTTCTCTATGCAACTGTTAAAGATACAGGAGCCCTGTCCTCCTTTTCATAGGGTCACCCTACAACGTTGTCTGAAATTCTCCCCCTCCTTGCGAAAGAGACAGAAAAAAACAACGCCTCTTTTGCAGGGAGAGAAAATGTCCCTGAAAATTGGGGGCAGGATTCGGCACAGCACTATGTGAAGGAGGCAAGAACCCTGGCATCTTCTCATACACATTCTGAAAAGATTCCGCAATACCAGCCACGAAACGCTTTCTTAATCTTTAAAAATGTAGAACCATTGCTTTACAGGTGTGGGTGTAAACTTCAAATTAATTACTCTTTACTAATAAACAGCTCAACACAGACACATGCCCGGCAGCTGCCTTGGGGTGTGTGTGCGTGTTTCCTTCCCCTAGGCATCTGTATTATTTTATAAGCGAATGCTGGTTCATTTTCCTGTAAGCATTATTTCATATTAAAAGCCCATCTGACAAAAGGCATATGGATGGTGAGGCTGGAAGGGGGGGGGTCGGGTCCGTCCTGATGGAACAGCCTCGGACTCGTGAGGTTAATTACAGATATTAACGCGGCTTTTTTGCTGGCTTCTTGCCCTCACAAAAGGCTACAGGAGCTTCCAAATGAACTGGCCTCCCACAATAAGTCTCCCTTTAGCCTGTTAACTAATTGATAAAAATGTAAGTGTTTAGAAGGAGTCTAATTTAATCGCCGAGCCTTACAATTACAAACCCATTTGGTAGCGGTTTGGGAGATGGGTAACCTCAGCTGGCCCCGCGGGGTGAATAACAAGGTTCCACACAACACACACACGCACACTTCTTTTTCTAAGTAAGTAAATAAATAAAAGGCAGCTTAATCAAAGAGCCTTTGAAAAGCTGTTTATTTGACGGCAAAGTACCCATTGGGCACAAATGTATCCATAAGATAATAACACTTTACCAACAGTTGGTTCCCTGGCCAATGCAAACTTTTGAAAGGGAAGGGGATTATTTAAAACACACACGACACCGATTTTGATTTCCGCCAACTTTTGTCGGAGCAGGGCCAGCCGTCCTGTGTGATGGGATGAATACTGACCGCGTTAAGCACTTCTAAATTGCAACAGCTCTCTTTAGCCCATCAGCTGCCCGATGGATGGATGAGTCACGACGTCTCTCTACCATCAGGCCACTCATAGAATCATAGAATAGCAGAGTTGGAAGGGGCCTACAAGGCCATCGAGTCCAACCCCCTGCTCAATGCAGGAATCCACCCTAAAGCATCCCTGACAGATGGTTGTCCAGCTGCCTCTTGAAGGCCTCTAGTGTGGGAGAGCCCACAACCTCACCAGGCAACTGATTCCATTGTCATACTGCTCTTAACAGTCAGGAAGTTTTTCCTGATGTCCAGCTGGAATCTGGCTTCCTTTAACTTGAGCCCGCCACTTTCTCTCGGCCTAACCTACCTCACAGGGTGGTTGTGAGGAGAAAATGGGATAGGATAACTCTCATGGACATGGTCCTGTGCCATTTCGGGGGAAAGGGGCAGTATAAAAATACGATTACCATGATAAAGAGCAAGGGGGCCCATGCATGAATTGCCGCTTCATAACGCACCACTGGGTTACCTGGTGATCTGACTGTGCCATTCGATCTTTGACAGCCCATTCACACACGTGCAGCATACCTTGATGATGCAGTTATCAAGGGATGAACGTAGGCGTGCAGAGGTGAATGTTGAAATGAGGTTGAGCTAGTGCAACAAGTGAAGTCCATCTCCTAAGAACATAAGAAGGCCCAGGCCCTGCTGAGTCCGTCCAAGGGATCATCGAGTCCTTTTCCTCCAAGTGGCCAACCAGATGTTCCAGTGAGCCCATAAGGAATCATAGAACCATAGAATCATAGAATAGCAGAGTTGGAAGGGGCCTACAAGGCCATGGAGTCCAACCCCCTGCTCAATGCAGGAATCCACCCTAAAGCATCCCTGACAGAGGGTTGTCCAGATGCCTCTTGAAGGCCTCTAGTGTGGGAGAGCCCACCACCTCCCTAGGTAACTGATTCCACCGTCACACTGCTCTAACAGTCAGGAAGTTTTTCCTGATGTCCAGCCGGAATCTGGCTTCCTTTAACTTGAGCCCGTTATTCCGTGTAGGAAGACAGGAGTCCTACACTGTTGTCCCCTAGGAAGGGTTATTCCATGGCAGTGCCCGCTCCAGGTTTTTGAGGGCCCTTGAGCAAGTCATCATCAATGGGTCCCCTTCCTCAACTAGTCCACCTTGTCACCTCCATTACCACCAGCTGCTCTTGATCCTCCTCCTCTTCCTCATCATTGCCATCACATGCTTGCTTGATAGGCCAATGCGCAAGCAGGCCTATCAAACATCTGCTCCTCCTCCTCCACTTCCTCACCATCACCATAGTCAGGGCCAGAGCAAGAGGCAGGTGAGTAAGCAGGTTGCAATGGTCAAGAGGAGGTACCACTCCAGGGGGTTCTTCTCAATGGGTCCCTGCAGGATGTGGACCCTTGGCAGGGGCCCAACATTGCCTACCCTTGACATGCTGCCTCTGAAGATGAAGATTACCCATCATGGTTAATAACCAGTGCTAGACCCAACTTTCACAAATGTATCAACCCCCCCACCCCTTAAAGACCTTTTAGCTTGTGGCCATCGCCACATTTTGTGTCCATGAGTTCCACAAATTAATTAAGCACTTTTTTTCCTTCTATCTGTCCTGAATTTACTACCAACCAAAGTCACTGGGTGGCCCCAACTTCTGATAATACAGGAGAGGGATAAAACATTTTCTCTACCCTTACCCTCTTTCTCCATGCTATGCATACATTTTATGCACGGTATCTATAGGTTGAACCCCTTCAAGGAATATGATTTCTTCCCTTGTTCCAAATTCTATGGAATAACCAAAAGATATTCCAAAAGTTCAACAGGATGGATTACATTCTCGGATGAGTTCTCTCGGTGACCTGTTTGCCAATATTTATTTAGCTATTGCCATAATTTACATTATTTAGCTAGCGCCATAATTTACGTAATTGCCCATCTGCTAAGCAATGTTAGACTTATTTATATCCCATTTCCCTGTCTTTAAAAAAACATCTTGCATAAAATAGCCAATGCATTATACATTGCCTAACCTCCACAAGACCCCAAGCCACCTAACCAAAAATTAAAATGGGCATGGTAAGTATAATATTAAATATGGAACAGAGGACAAGGCTTCTACATCTTTAACAGTTGTATTGCAAAGGGAATGTCAGCAGGTGTCATTCATATGCAGCACCTGGTAAAATTCCCTCTTCATCACAACAGTTAAAGCTGCAGGGGCCCTGCCTAGCATGACCAGATACAAAAGAGGGTAGGGCTCCTGCGGCTTTAATTGTTGTCATGAAGAAGAGGGAATTTCACCAGGTGCTGCATGTGTGGCATCTCAAAGGTAGCGTGCAGCTCCCTCCCTGGTGAATTCAATGAGCCATTTGCTCAGTTGCAAGCAGGCTTCTGGGAATCTGAGGGCTTTGTTAGACCTACCTGTTAATCCGGTGGGGAGTAGGGGCGAGCCCGCACTGCAGCTAGTGCAGGCTGTCACCCCAGTCTACACGTGACATGTGATGGGGTAAGGGAAAGCCCCGTCACGTCGGCCATTTTTCTTTTAATCTTAAAGGGGCCGTGTGCACAGGAGCGCACCAACAACAAAGTAGGACTTTTTTCTTTTTTTAAAAAGGTTCCCTGCTCCCCCCTGCCCCTGATTTTCCCCCGCAATGTCTGATGCCCCCCAGCCTGCCCACCATGTCCGACCCCCTGCCCACCCCCCCACTCACTCACTTGCTCACCCGCCCACCTGCCCGCTCGCCCGCCCATTCGCCATGTCCAATCCTCCCCGTCCCCCCACTCGCTCACTTGCCCGCCCGCCTGCCCACCCGCCATGTCCGATCCCCCACCCGCCCCCACTCTCTTGCTTGCCCGCCTGCCCGCTCACCCGCCCACTCGCCATGTCCAATCCTCCCCGTCCTCCCGCTCGCTCACTCGCCCGCCCGCCTGTCCACCTGCCATGTCCGATCCCCTGCAAGCCCCCTGCTCTCTTGCTCGCCCGCCTGCCCTCCTGCCCGCCATGTCTGATCCCCCGCCCACCCCCCACTCGCCATGTCCAATCTACCGCTCGCCCCGCCCGCCCGCCCACCCACTCACCCACCTGCCTGCTCACCATGTCCAATCCCCCCACTTGCTCGCTTGCCATGTCCGATGCGCCCTCTGCCCCCCCCCGGCCGTGATCTCCGATCCCCCCCGGCCACAATCTCCCCACCCTGGCTCCGGTCTTTCCCCTCATCTCTCCCGCCGGGTCCGCTCTTCCCCCCCCCCCCCGGCCCGATGGGCACAGTTTCTCCCAGCTACTCGTGAGTAAGCTGCATAGCCGGGAAAAGCCATGGAACCGGCTAGACCCTCCGCAGAAATACCGGGCCACAACCGGTGCCGGTTATCCCGGGAAAAGGGAGGGTTTAGCCCGGGCTGACCCCGGGATCCCCTGTGCGTCATCTGGACACACAGGGGTGAGCCCAGGTATCAGCCCAGGCTAAACCCTCGTCTAGCAACGGCCTGAGTTTCTGAAGCATTCCCAAAGTATGGTTGCTCAGGAAGGGGCTTGGAGAGGTGCTGCATCCTCATGGATCTACACAGACCCAACCATGTGGCTAGAGCCAGGAAGAACGCTGCTACAAAGGCCTGTGTATGTTTCTTATCACCCCTGGGAGTCTGCAAGAGTCGGGGTCTCAGGAAGTGTGGAGAGGGAGGGGAGCATTTGGAGATGGGAAGAAATGGTCTTCGGTAAACGGTTGCGGGCCAAGCAAAAACCATATGCACCGTATATTGATTTTTGTGCAAGGGAAGCAGCGTTCATTATGTGAGTCTGGTGCATTATTCAAGCACAGCAGATGGGATGTTGGCACAAACACGCCAAATACAAGATGTGCGGTTTTACCCAAGTGGGCTGATAAATTATCATAAACCACTTATGGATATCCCTCAACCATGACGTCTAATATTAAAATTAAATTAAACAAGAAACTTCCAGCATGACTGTGTAGAAAAGCTGGCAGGAGGAATGCCTTAGGAACGGAGGGACCAGCTGGGGGAGGTTCATTCTTTTTGAATTTGGGATTGCAAGCATTCCTCAGGTAGCAGTGGGACAAAAGGACTCACTGCCCTTTGGGGATTTTTTTTCCAGCTATATCAAAAAGCAGGTTAAACTGATTTTTCAGTAAGTGATTTGAAAGTGTTTGCCTATTCAGGAACCATTGCCTTTACTCTGAATTGACTTAGCTCTCAAAGATGTCATCACATAGGGCCTTGCTAGACCTAAGTGAGAATCCAGGGGAGAGGAGGGGAGACCTCGCTATATGAATAACGCGAGATCTCGCCCTTATTCAGACGCGAGACGCGACGAGCAATGGAGGAGAGCTGTCGCGACCGCCATGTTTTTTATTTTTAAAGCAGCAGTGCAGGAGCCAGGAAAGGTAAGTAGGGGTTTTGTTTTTTTTAATTCTCCTTCCCCCCCCATCCACGATCTCCGCACAGCCCCATTCTCCTTCCCCCACCCGCCCCCCTGCCCACAATGTCCGATCCCCACCCAGCCCCCCAGCCCCGTTCACTTTCCCCCACCCCCCCTGGCCCCGTTCTCCTTCCCCCTGCCCGCCTCCCCTGGCCCCGTTCTCCTTCCCCTGCCCGCAATGTCCGATCCCCCGCCCAGCCCCCCCGCTCCATTCTCCTCCCCCCACCTGCGATGTCTGATCCCCCACCCAGCCCCCCTAGCCCTGTTCTCCTTCCCCCGCCCGCCCGCCTGCGATGTCCGATCCCCCGTCCAATGTCCCCCCCCACCTGCAATTCCCCCCCCAATGTCCCCTGGGCACCAATTCCCCCTGATCTCCCTGGCCTCCGTTTCCCCCCCCCCCCCCATGTCCCTACCTTAGCCCTAATGGCCGCAGCTCTCCGCTTTTCCCAGCTACTCAGGAGTAAATCCAGTAGCTGGGAAAAGCGGCGGACCTGGCTACACGCCCATGGTCCTGGCCTCAGCCCGACCTGAGGCTGGGACCACAGGAAGAACCGCGCTACAAGCGGTTCCCGTTAGCGCGGTGCCAGGGCGGCTCGAGGCCTGGCTGAGGCCGGGATCCCCTGTGCGTCATCTGGACGCACAGGGAGAAGCACGGGCCTCGCACCACACTAACCCCTGGTCTAGCAAGGCCCATAGTCAAATCAAAGTGTCTATACAGCATCAATTGACACTATCTTGTTCAATAGATGAACCCAAGTGATTAATCTAGGATAGGGTGACCATATGAAAAGGAGGACAGGGCTCCTGTAACTTTAAAGTTGTATAGAAAAGGGAATTTCAGCAAGTGTCATTTGAATGCATGTAGCACCTGGAGAAATTTTGTCTTCTTCATAACAGTTAAAGCTGCAGGAGTCCTGCCCTCTTGACCAGATACAAAAGAGAGGAGGGCACCTGCAGCTTTAACTATTGCATTGAGGAGGGGATTTCACCAGATGACATATGCATACAAATGACACCTGCTGAAAATCCCTTTTCTCTACAACTGTTAAAGATACAGGAGCCCTGTCCTCCTTTTCATATGGTCGCCCTAATCTAGGAAGAAGAGGAAGCAGTCATTAGAAAGGGCGAAAGAATGCCAGAACATCAACAGAAAAGTGAAACGCTGGCAACATTTTTGGAAATATCTCTGCCACCTACAAAAGAACTACTTGTGCATCCAAAATGTGAACCATGAGAATGTTTGGTACAGTGTTTTTCTTAATTTTCAAGCCTGATTTAAATGTGTCAGTACCTATGGGCAAAGTTTTTATCTATGTAAGCATCCCACGTGGCTGCTTACTCATTTCAACCCATTTCTGGCTTTCATTCATTCAATTATATGCAGTATGGACATGTCAGAGGCCATCGCCCAGTTTGCACAATCAGGGAGGGGAAATAAGTCATGGTAGCTTATTCTCCACCACCACCATGTGAATATGCTGGTCATGTGTGTGTGTGGGATTTAAATAATTACATTCCACACTGCAACTTGTTGCGCAGTACAAAATTGACCAGGGTGGCTTGATGCTATGGGTATATAGGGTGACCAATTGTCAAGATTTCCCCGGATTTGTCCTGGTTTTGTTCTATCCTGGGTGTCAGGGGGGATTTAAAATCTCTACACTGGCTGCCGATTAGTTTCCGGGAAAAGTATAAAGTGTTGGTTATTACCTTTAAAGCCCTACATGGTTTGGGTCCAGGCTACCTGTGGGATCGCTTTCTCCCATACAATCCACCCCGCACACTCAGGTCCTCTGGGAAGAATCCACTTCAGCTAGCAAAAACTATATTAACCACTGTTACCCAGAGGACCTTTTCTTCTGCTGCCCCCAGACTGTGGAATGGCCTGCCGGAGGAGATTCGTCAACTTGACGGTCTTTTAGAATTTAAAAAAGCAATAAAGACTGATCTATTCCGGCAGGCCTATCCAGTGGAATTTTAGAATGTTTTCAGGATGTTTTAAGATGTTTTAATCATGTATGGTATGTTTTAATCCATTTTAATGTGTATTTTATATCATGTTTTTATACTGTTTGTTTTATACTTTGAATTGTTTTAGCTTTTGTGAACCGCCCAGGGAGCTTCGGCTATTGGGCGGTATAAAAATGCAATAAATAATAATAATAATAATTTTCTGTCATTTTCTATAATGTCCTGGAATGACACGCTTTCCCCTTTAAGGCTGCCATTAGCATCACGAGGGGCGGGGCATGACACATTTGCTGAAGGTGTGTCATTCTCTTCCACTGCATGGCCTTAAAGTGGGAAGTGTATCATTCCCAGACATTATAGAAAAGAGCCTGATTGGAGCAGTGAGGTGGGGGTGATGCAGAATGACAGAGGGCCTTGCTAGACCTACCAGATAATCCGGCCGGGAGTCGGGGCGACGGCGCGCTACAGCTAGCGTGCCCCGTCGCCCTTTTCCACACGTCAACACGCGACGGGGCAAGGGAAAGCCCCGTCGCGTGCTCCGCGTTTTCCCCCCTTAAAGGGCCATGTGCGCAGGAGCTCACCGCCAGAAAAGGTAAGTGCTTTTTTTAAAAAATAAAGGGTTCCCCGCTCCCCCTGATTTCCCCCCACACACACAATGCCTGATGCCCCCCCTGCCTGCTCGCTCACCTGTCCTCCCCTCGTCCGCCGTGCCTGAGCCCTGTCCCCCGTTCTCCTTCCCCCACCCCCGTCCCCCGGCCGCCATGCCCGTGCCCTGTCCCCCGTTCTTCTTCCCCATCCCCCATCCCCCATTTGCCATGCCCGTGCCCGTGCCCATTCTTCTTCCCCCGCCCCCCATCCCCGATGCCTGTGCCCATTCTTCTCCCCCCCTCTCCTGCCGGGCCCGGCCTTTCCCACGGCCCCTATCTCCACCCCCGTGATTCCTCCCCCCCGGCCTGATGGGCACAGCGCTCCTATGAGCACTGTGCCCAGTCCGTGGCTTCTCCCGGCTACTCACAAGTAAGTGAGCAGCCGGGAAAAGCCATGGAAGTCGCTAGACTTTCCGCAGCCCCGGCCTGAGGCCAGGGCTGTGGAAAAACCGGGCCATAAGAGAATCCGCTTATCCCAGGTTAAGGGAGGTTTCAGCCCAGCCTGACCCCGGAATCCCCTGTGCGTCATCTGGATGCACAGGAGGGAGACCAGGCCTCACACCGCGCTAACGCCTTGTCTAGCAACAGCCACACTTTCTGCTCCAATTGGTGCCTAAGGTGGCTGTGTAGGGAGGCGGGTTGACATGCTTTCCAAAGGTCCTGGAAAGCTGGTTTCTTAGCCCCCCCCCACTAGGTGTCCTCTTTTTTGGTTTCTCAAATATGGTCACCCAAGGAATGCTGGGAGTTGTAGGACTTCTTTCTGCCTAAACCTGCATAGGATTGCACCTTAAATTGAGATTTAGGACTGCACCACTCACAGTGATGTGAATATTCTGAACACCAATGTGTTTCAAGCTACATTAGCATTCAAGGGGCAGAAGCAATGCTGACGAAAGAGTGTAAATGAATGTCATTTTTTAAACATTTTCTTTCTGCTCATAATTTGCCATGAAAACTGCTAGCCCGTCAGATATATAAATTCTGAAATAAAAACTTCTTTAAAAATGCAACAGCGTAGTGGAGACCAGAGGCCTGGGCTACAGTCATTCTCTAATAGAACATGTTCTTCTCGCTTGGAAACTTTTCAAGAAAAAGAAAGAAAGAACATTTTGCTCCATTTTTCCCTCCTAGAGACTCAAAGCAGCTTACAGCAAATGATTTATCATAATAAGCATAAAATGTTAATTCTCCAAATGAACACTTGAACTTTTCTGCCTTCTCTCGATAGCCGATGAATCTTCCTCCTCCATTTCTTCTAGTGGCATTTCTGTTGCCAGCTTCTTTGGCTTCAGTCTTGGTATCCTTCAGGGAGGCTTCCCATAGACAGCTACTGCCAGGCCCTGGCATCCAAGATAGCCATTTTGCTGGCTGGAACTGAGGCAGGTAGGATGAGCCAGGATGACAAGACGAACCCCAGTTGGATGGATCACACCAGGGATACATTTAGTCCAGCATCCTCCTTCCAAGATGGCGGTATTGCTGGCTGGAAAACAAGAGGCAGGTAGGATGAGCCAGGATGACAAGATGATCCCCAGTTGGATGTATCGAACCGACTTCTTCAGCCTGAACCACACAGCTGAGATTGGGTGGAAATGGACCCCTCACTCCATGCACTGGGGTCACCACCAGAGGCAGATTTAGCTGCCACTTTAATGGCATCTCTCCACTGTCTCCCATATAACTGAATAAGGCCCTTGAAGACTGAATAAGGCCCTTGCTTGACACTCATAGACTCATAGAATCATAGAATAGTAGAGTTGGAAGGGGCCTATAAGGCCATTGAGTCCAACCCCCTCCTCAATGCAGGAATCCACCTTAAAGCATCCCTGACAGATGGTTGTCCAGCTGCCTCTTGAAGGCCTCTAGTGTGGGAGAGCCCACAACCTCCCTAGGTAACAGATTCCATTGTCGTACTGCTCTAACAGTCAGGAAGTTTTTCCTGATGTCCAGCTCTTCCAGACGGAGCAGTGACGTCTCCTGCCCTTCCTCTGGGGGTGGGGGAGGGCACAGTCTCCACCCATGAGAATACAACGTGTCTCTGTGTGCAGAATACATAGAGACATATTGCACATGTGAATGCACACAGGCCTCGGGCCATTCTAATATCCACAGTCATCCAATATCTGCCTGTCCAGCTGATGGGCATTTCACTAATAAATAAATCCCCCTTTCTTAATATTATTTCTATTATGACTTTATTCATATGCATCCACGCAGAACCGCTTTCCCATCTTATCTTCCACTATAAAAACCAAAAGCTAGACACCCCCCTCCCTGAAATTAGGAGCATTCCCACTTGCATTGGCAAACATGTGTCCAGAGAATTTACTGGAGAATTCCCACCCCAGCAAATTAACTTTAGGTCTTTCTGCTTTGTCCCGTAAAAACTCAGCCACTGCATTCCATTCCTAAACTGACCTGTGGCAAGAGCACACACGGGATTCCTGCCAGGCTTTGGTGGATCTTACAGGTTGCACAGCCTACTACGGAGAAGTGGGCATTTTTGTATATTTAGGGTGGGGTGGGAAAGTCAGTGACAAATTCAGAGGATGAATAGGAGGCCCAAAATAAAAATGGAAAGAGAGACAGAGTGAGAGAAGGAGAAAATAACCCAACCGCAACCTAATTGGTCACTGTTATGAATCTGTTCTCTGGGGAGAGATCGCCTGTGTGCAGAGGTAATAGCTTACACACGTAAGCTTCAACTGTGCAATAGAGGGAGAAGTATCCCCAATTGGTTGGGTGAGGGCTTAGTTCTAGGATTATGTGGAGATGGCGGGTAATTATTGAGTGGCATTGCTTTAGCACTGATTAGTATCTGGAAGCTCGTTCCTTTCTTTCAGAGGAAAGTATTGATAAAGATAAACCCGGCTGCTCCATGTCCTTCATGAAGCAAACACATTGCAATCTAACAGGATCAGGTCTGTCTTTCCCCCTCCTCCACGCCCGCCCCCCCACGCCCGTTTGATCACAATCTGCTACCTAGATGCCTTTGCAAATTAATCAGGCCTTGCTTGTTTAGCCCAAGTCAGTTTGTACTGCTAAATTAATAAATGTGGCGGGGGCAACAGAATACATAATTAAATTCTACCATTTAATCTCTCCATAATAATTTTGACCTTCGTCTGGAGCTGCGGTTAGAGCAGGCGACACGTTGAATAGATAGGGCCGTTGCAAGGCAGCTTAGACCAAGCTTCTACCTTCGACAATTACTCAGGGACATGGTGATTGGAAAGCACAGAGAAATTGGACTATGCAGTGGAGGGAGAGAGAGAGAGAGAGAGAGAGAGAGAGAGAGAGAGAGAGAGAGAGAGAGGAGCTATTGTTAGAGATCGCGGCTCGAAAGAAAAAAAATAAGCTGCGATAAAACAGCATGAGTGTTGCATCCACATCGAGAAATTATGGGCTACGCTTCACTTTAGTTGAACTCCATTCATTTAGCATGGGTTCACACAGGCATGCTCAGCGCTTGCAGTGAGCGCACTGGCACAGAATAAACACTACTCTCAGGACTCACGCTTCTCCTGGGCCCTGAAACCGAGGGATGTGAGGCACGAATTCGGCCCGAGGCAACCACCCACCTCCAGCCGAAGGAGCGAACTGCATGGAAATCAAGCTGACCAACCTGGAATCTTCTAAACTGAAATATTCCAGAGTTGGTCAGGTGGTGCTCCTTACCAGGGCTGGCCCTTCCATGAGCCAAGATAAGTCTCTAGGCTCAGGCGGCAGTAGAGGTGGCAGACGGCACTTTTGTTGGTCTAACTGCAGGGTCATCTGCCCAACCTTGTGTCAGCTGCTTGCCCACCTCTGTCCACCTGGGTCCCATGTGGTGTAGTGGCTAGAACGTTGGACTGGGAGTCAGGAGATCGGGGTTCTAGTCCCCACTCAGCCATGGAAGCTCACTGGGGCCCTAGCTAGACCTAAGGTTTATCCCAGGATTGTCCTGGGGTCAAACCTGTTCATCTAAGTGCCACACAGGGCATCCAGCACTCAGGCAGGGATGAACCCAGGATGACTTCCTGACTGTTAGAGCAGTACGACAATGGAACCAGTTACCTAGGGAGGTTGTGGGCTCTCCCACACTAGAGACATTCAAGAGGCAGCTGGACAACCATCTGTCAGGGATGCTTTAAGGTGGATTCCTCCATTGAGCAGGGGGTTGGACTCGATGGCCTTGTAGGTCCCTTCCAACTCTGCTATTCTATGATTCTATGATTCTATGATCCTGGGATTACCTTAGCTCTAGCTACGGCCTGAGTGACTTGGGGGCAGTCAGAGACTCTCAACCCAACCTACCTCACAGGGTTGTTGTTTTGAGGATAAAAAGGAGAAGAGGAGGAGGAGGATTATGTGTGCTGCCTTAGATTCCTTAAGGAGGGAGAAAGTGGGATATAAATGTAATAAATAAATAAATAAATAAATAAATAAATAAATAAATACCCACCAGTCTGTGTAGACTAACCTTCCCCAAGCTGACGCCCTCCAGGTGTTTTGGACTAAAATGCCCAGCATTCTTTACCATGTTGGCTGGGGCAAATGGGAGCTGAAACTCAAAATATCTGGAAGGCACGGCTGGAATGCAAAATATTGCGCTAAGTGGATGAATGGTCTCACTCAGTTTAAGACAGTTTCTTAGGGTCGTCTGTCCGAGGAGATGATGTTTCTTCATTTTTCTGTAAGAAAGGAGGAAAATAAAATCCACGGCAGCCATGGTATTCAAGGGACTCATGCCCTAATTTAACTTCAGGCATGGTTCATAAACAATCTAGGCTGGAGTGCTTGGACTGCAGCACAGAAGTACAATTCTTTGTTTTGTAGATTGCCACCAAACCCTGCAGATCTCCAAACCGGTTAAAGCAAAGAAACAAAACTCGGCATAATTTGAGTACTGGAGTATAATTCATTTGGGCATCCTGGCGATAGCCACGCCACGCCGCCATCCCCCCCCCTTCTCCTTGGTTCGCTCTGAATGCCAGCCTTTTTGCAATCAAACTAATTATGATGTTATCCGGTACGCTATTAACTGCAGCTATTCGCTTAGTCCTCTGAGGCTCCGCAGGTGCGGTTCTCTCCTGTGCAATGATGCTCAGGTGAAAGACGGAGGGAGCAACAGCTGCATCCCTGTTGCCATGGAGATGATACTTAGGTGGCTAAGCATCCCTGCCCCCACATTGCCTCAGCAGATTACACCCCTAGTATTTTGCAGTTACACGTGAACAGGATTTGGCAGCAAATGACAGATAGGTTCACGACTGTTGGATCAAATAACCACCCAGAGAGCTTCGGCTATGGGGCGGTATATAAATGCAAGCAATAAATAAATAAATAAATAAATACCATAGAGGTCCCAGTTAATTATTTCAAATCAAGTAAGTTTGATGGATTTGTCTTGCATTTGATACACCTATTTTTACAAGTAACCAGGAATAAAGGCACCTCTAAACATGTACAGTGGTCCATTTATTTCAAGGGTACAGAACCTCAGACTGCAAACCGCATCTGGCCTGCTTGAGGGTCCCAATCTGGCCCTCTGGTGTTCCCCAGATGCTTGCCTGTTATGCTTTTGGCCCCGGCCACCCCTGAGAGTGTCTTCAGAATAGAATTTGCATCTTGGGCTGAAAGAGGTTCACCCCCACCCTGATTTGTTTCAGTGGTCAAGGGCCTGTGAGTTAGGGTGACCCTATAGAAAGGAGGACAGGGCTCTTGTATCCTTAACAGTTGCACGGAAAAGAGAATTCCAGCAGGTATCATTTGTATGCATGTCGCACCTGATGAAATTTCCTCTTCGTCATAACAGTTAAAGCTACAGGAGCTATACTGCAGTTATACTGTGACCAGATTTAAAAGCGGGCAGGGCACCTGCAGCTTTAACTGTGGTGATGAAGAGGAAATTTCACCAGGTTATCCACATATACAAATGACACCTGCTGAAATTCCCTTTTCAATACAACTGTTAAAGATACAGGAGCCCTGTCCTCTTTTTCATATGGTCACTCTAGCAGGTGTCATTTGTATATATGGAGAACCTGGTGAAATTTCCTCTTCATCACAGCAGTTAAAGCTGTAGGAGTCCTACTTAGTGTGATCAGATACGAAAGAGGGCCCGGGGTCATCCCATGAAGCTGATTGGTGGGAGATCCAGGACAAATAAAAGGAAGGACTTCTTCACACAGCGTATAGTTAAATTATAGAAGTCACTACCCGAAGATGTAGTGATGGCCACCAATCTGGATGGCTTCAAAAAGGGGTTGGATAAATTCCTGGAGGCAAAGGCTCTCCATGGCTACTAGTCCTGATGGTTGTGTGCTATCTCCAGTATTCAAGGCAGTAAGCCTGTGTGCACCAGTTGCTGGGGAACATGGGTGAGAGGGTGCTGTTGCATCGTGTCCTGCTTTGTTGGTCCCTGGCCAACGGCTGGTTGGCCACTGTGTGAACAGAGTGCTGGACTAGGTCTGATCCAACAGGGCACTTCTATTGTTCTTATATTCTAGGGAATTTCACCAGGTTCTCCAGATACACAAATGACACCTGCTGAAATTCCTTTTTCTATGCAACTGTTAAAGATACAGGAGCCCTGTCCTCCTTTCCATAGGGTCACTCTAACTGAGTTCACAGACCAAATAAAGTGAATAAAGATTTAGCATATGCATATTCAAAGGAAGAGATCCACGCATGGAGATATGCATGTTATCTGTTACCATTACTCAGACCTGTTCCAATTTAACAAACGAGGATGCTGACAGACGAAGGATTGATGGGGAATCATCCCTGAAGGCTATGACGCTCCAAATACTTTTTAGCTTCAGATAGTACAGGACACAGCCTCCTTGCTGGGCTGAGTGGTGGAGAACATATTATACCCATGTTCTAGCACAGACTCTTTGTCTTCTTCTAGGCACAGTACAGAAGATTATATCATTATCATCAGTGTGGTGTAGTGGCTAAGGTGTTGGGCTGGGAGTCCGGAGATCCAGGTTCTAGTCCCCACTTGGCCATGGAAAGCCACTGGGTGACTTTGGCCCAGTCACAGACTCTCAGCCCAGCCTTCCTCACAGGGTTGTTGTTGTGAGGATAACATGGAGAGGAGGAGGATTATGTACGCCGCCTTGGGTTCCTTGGAGGAAAAAAGGCAGGATATAAATGTAATAATTAATAAATAATAATAATAATAATTTCAATGTGTGGTGTCTGGGACGGCTGCCTCCAAACAATGTCCAGAAATGTCACTTGGTTCAAATTGCAGCAGCCAGAGTATTAACTGGACCTTGCGGATCTGATCACATAAACTCCGATATTGATTATTGATTATTTTATTTGCAGCCCTTTTTTTATATACCACCCATTCACAGGATGTGCTCCTGCCAGCGAAGGAAAAAAAATTAAAACCATAAAATAGAAAGACTCCAAAAAACATAAGATTGAAAGCAAGTTCAAACAGCATCTGAATAAAACCAGCAAGAGCAGCAACCAAGATCAAAGAAGCGTTCAAAGATAGATAGATAGATAGATAGATAGATAGATAGATAGATAGATAGATAGATTTTTCAAATGGAAAAGCCTGGGAAAATGGAAAGGTCTTTATTGGGCACTTAAGCCCCCAAAACGATTTTGCTTCCCTCATCCCTGCCCTAGAAGTTTACCAAATTTTGTACCTGTATTTTCTCTGGAAGGACTGTAAAACCATCAAATTTTCATCTTTGGGCTGGAATTCAGTAGCCAAGATTAAGCAGGTGGTGTGTGTGTGATAGCGTGTGTGTGTGTGTGTGTGTGTGTGTGTGTGCGCGCGCGCGGCAGAGGGGGGTCACTTTAATTCAACTGGGTATGTTATTTTTATTGTGTGTATTTGAACAGTTAGGAGCAGTTTGTACACTGCATTATATTTTTAGGGTATCGATTTGATAAGATTTCTTCAGAGTCCTAAGCAAACACAAAAATGGCACTGTGTATTTGTCAGTGAAGTCACTCGTGTTTGTTAGGTGATATCAGATTTTTAAAACAGGCTGAGAACGCGGAATGGCACAAAACCAAACCCGGCGTACTGAGGGTTTTGATAGACGAGCCTTCTATTCAAACAAGCATTTACTAGTTGCTGATAAGTCAGGGGTCTCTTTTGTTTTATTTATTTTTAATGCAGCCCTTGTGGAACTGATTTTCTTTGGCTATTTTGATGTCCGTCCAGTTTGCTGGAGATCACGTCGCAAATATTTATTTATTTATTTATTTATTTATTACATTTTTAGACCGCCCAATAGCCGAAGCTTTCTGGGCGGTTCACAAAAATTAAAACCATAATCAAACAACCAAGAGGTTAAAAGCACAAATACAAAATACAGTAAAAAAAAGCACAACCAGGATAAAAACCACGCGGCAAAATTGAGATAAGATTAAAATATAGAGTTAGAACAGTAAAATTTAAATTTAAGTTAAAATTAAGTGTTAAAACACTGAGAGAATAAAAAGGTCTTCAGCTGGCGATGAAAGGAGTACAGTGTAGGCACCAGGCGGACCTCTCTGGGGAGCTCATTCCACAGCCGGGGTGCCACAGCGGAGAAGGCCCTGCTCCTAGTAGCCACCTGCCTCACTTCCTTTGGCAGGGGCTCATGGAGAAGGGTCCCTGTAGATGATCTTAAGGTCTGGGCAGGCACATATGGGAGGAGGCGTTCCTTCAAATAACCCGGCCCCAAACAGTTTAGGGCTTTAAATGTCAATACCAGGACTTTGAATCGGGCCCGGACCTGGAGAAAGCATCATTATACATGAAGGTGCATCGTTATTTAGATATGAGCTTGCAGGGGCCAATACAGCACCCAGGCGAAAATGTCTTTTGGATTTCCCCTCTCTTAGAACAGTGGTGCACAACCCATGGCCCACGATGCATAGCCTGTGGCCCTTCATGGGTGCCCCAACCCCACTGCCAACTTCCCTACCACCACTGATTTCCGGTTCAATGTTCTGCTCTCCATTCCTTCCCCCAGAGATCTCATACAGAGCACTCATTCCCCGCTTCTGCTGCTGCTGCTTCTAGCAAGGAAAGACCAACCTGCATTAAGATTGTTGGGATATGCATGCACCTGTGTTTGTGTGTGTTATGTGTGTTTGTTTTTGTGTGTGCTCCCATGTGTGCATGAAGGGATGTCTGGATTTTCTGAAATCCGTCCCACGTGCATTTTGTGGATCATGTCATAGAACCATAGAATCAAAGAATAGTATAGTTGGAAGGGGCCTACAAGGCCATCGAGTCCAACCCCCTGCTCAATGCAGGAATCCACCCTAAAGCATCCCTGACAGACAGTTGTCCAGCTGCCTCTTGAAGGCCTCTAGTGTGGGAGAGCCCACAACCTCAGCAGGCAACTGATTCCATTGCCGTACTGCTCTAACAGTCCGGAAGTTTTTCCTGATGTCCAGCCGGAATCTGGCTTCCTTTAACTTGAGCCCGTTATTCCGTGTCTGGCACTCTGGGAGGATCGAGAAGAGATCCTGGCCCTCCTCTGTGTGACAACCTTTTAAGTATTTGAAGAGTGCAATCATGTCTCCCCTCAATCTTCTCTTCTCCAGGCTAAACATGCCCAGTTCTTTCAGTCTCTCTTCATAGGGCTTTGTTTCCAGACCCCTGATCATCCTGGTTGCCCTCCTCTGAACACGCTCCAGCTTGTCTGCGTCCTTCTTGAATTTTGGAGCCCAGAACTGGACGCAATACTCTAGATGAGGCCTAACCAGGGCCGAATAGAGAGGAACCATTACCTCACGCGATTTGGAAGCTATACTTCTATTAACGCAGCCCAAAATAGCATTTGCCTTTCTTGCAGCCATATCGCACTGTTGGCTCATATTCAGCTTGCGATCTACAACAATTCCAAGATCCTTCTCGTTTGTAGTATTGCTGAGCTAAGTATCCCCCATCTTGTAACTGTGCATTTGGTTTCTATCTCCTAGATGTAGAACTTGGCATTTATCCCTATTAAATTTCATTCTGTTGTTTTCTGTTCCCACCCACGATTCTGTTCCCACCCACATTGGATGGGAAGGCGGGAAATCGGCCAATCATTTTGTGCTGCCCCCAAAGCTACGCCCACATTTCAAAATTCAGTTTAACACCCCCAACGACACATAACTATAATGCGGTGCAAACTTGAAGATTGAATCTGCGCAACTACAAATCTGCGCATTATCCAGTTAAAAACCTGGTGCTGTGGCAAATGTGTCCTGAAACATTAATCTGTGTGTTTAAGTCAGGGTAAAGAAGCTGTATAGACATGCCCATAGAAAGAAAATACACACACACACACACACACACAGAGAGAGAGAGAGAGAGAGAGAGAGAGAGAGAGAGTTCCCTTGGCTGCTTCAGAGCAATTAAGCTGAAAAACACCACCAAAATGAATTCAAATAAGCCATAAAATGTCCTGAGAATGAGGGAGAAAAATGGAAGGCTTTTAAAGAAAACTTAGAGGACACATTTTGACACAGCACAAGCTCCATCTCTTCACTGGAGCTAGACAGAACTCTGCCCGGCTCTCACCTGCATTGTAGAGGATGCAAAATGGGGCCATTAAAAAAAGGAAAACGTTCTGCTACAACCCCTGCCAATGGTGAGCTCTACCTGTGAGGAACTGTAAAGGAATTCCTCCTCCTCCTGGAGCGGAGAAATGTCTCCACCCACAAATAGGGATGTAAGGTTTGCGTAAACCCCGTCCCGTCTGTGTTTTGCAGATCGTCAGACGTGTTTCGTTCTGTCGTTGCACATTCATGGAACCGGATTTTCCCCCAGTGTTTGAATTTGTACAAATTCCCATGTGCGCACAGGTGCAAATGCACCCCAAATGTGTAAAATAATAATAATAATAATAATAATAATAATAATAATAATAATAATAATAATATGTATTTCTTACACGCCTCTCCATTTTGATCGAGGCAGGGAACAACAGTAAACAATAAAATACATAAATGAATTAAATCACAATATATGTTGTTAAAAATCCTAAAACATTCTAAAAAATCTTAAAGTTCCACTGGATAGGCTTGCCAGAAGAGATCAGTCTTTATAGCTTTCTTGAATGCTAGTAGACTGTTAAGTTGACGAGTTTCCTCCGGCAGGCCGTTCCACAGTCTGGGAGCAGCAGAAGAGAAGGTCCTCTGGGTAATAGTTGTCAGCCTTGTTTTTGTTGACATAAATTCTTCCCAGAGGACCTGAGTGTGTGGGGCGGATTGTACGGGAGAAGGCGATCCCGCAGGTAGCCTGGACCCAAACCATGTAGGGCTTTAAAGGTGATAGCCAACACTTTATACTTCGCCCGGAAACTAATTGGCAGCCAGTGAAGAGATTTTAAAACTGGTGTAATGTAGTCACCCCTAGGTGACCAGCCTGGCTGCCATATTTTGAACTAGTTGAAGTTTCTGGACTAGGCACAAAGGTAGCCCTATGTAGAGCGCATTGCAGAAGTTGAGCCTTGACGTTACCAGCACGTAACTTCCCCCCAAATACGTGTTTGCAATCTTTAGCCTAAGGAGGAAATTCACATTTTTAAAAAATATTGCATGTATTTTTAATGAGGAAATTGGCGCAAAAGTCCCGACGGTTAGGAACACGTTCTGCAAGTCCTTGGACTCCACCCAACAGGGGGGAAACAGTCCGCTTCAGAATCTACAGGTTGGATTCATAAAAATCCAAACTCATTTGGTTCCACTGCAGATTTCCTTGACATCACTACCCACAAACGGGGTGGAGAAATTTGAGAGGCCCTTTGCACACAGCTCTAACTTGCACTTGGATGCAGCTTTTAATATAATTAGGGCACAATCTTATGCATATTTAGCCAGAGTATTTTACTTCTTCTTCTGCCTAAACATGCATAGGATTGCACTCTTGGTTTATGAGATTCACTGCCGCAAGATACCAGGGCAGCTTTAAAAGATTAGACAGATTCATGGAGGCTATTCATAGCTACTACTCATAATGGCTGTTTGCTGACTCCATGTTTGCAATTGCTAGAAGGAAGAGCAGGTGAAGGCCATTGCCTTCATATCCTCCTTCTGGTTGGCCACTGTCATCTGAGACAGAACAGACTTTGGGCCTGATACAGCAGCAGAGATCTCTTAAAGGGCCTTGCTAGACCTACCAGACAATCCATGTGGGAGGAGGGGCCAGGCCGCGCTAGAAGTGGTGCGGCCTGTAGGCCCCGTCCACATGCAAGATGCGACGGGGCCGAGGGAAGCCCCGTCGCGTCCTCCATTTTTTTCCTCCCTTAAAGGGCAATGTGCGCAGGAGCGCACCAACGGAACCATAAGTATTTTTTAAAAAAAATAAAAATAAAGGATTCCCCGTTCCCCCTGCCCCTGATTTCCCCCTCACAATTCCTGAAGCCCCCCCTGCCTGCTTGCTCACCCACCCCAGCCCCACTTGCCATGCCCGTCCCCCGTCTGCCATGCCTGTCCCCCGTCGCCATGCCCATCCCCCGTCGCCAGGCCTGTCCGCCAGGCCCTGTCCCCGTCCGCCATGCCTGTCCCCGTCCTTCTTCCCCCCTCTATCCTGCCGGGTCCGCTCTTTCCCTCGGCCCCCATCTCTCCCCCCCTTGACTCAGCCTATGGAGCGCTGTGCCCAGTGTGTGGCTTCTCCTGGCTACTCGCAAGTAAGCGAGCAGCCGAAAAAAGCCATGGACCCTGCTAGACCTTCCGCAGCCCCAGCCTCAGCCCGGGGCTACGGAAAAGCTGGGCCATAAGCGCATCCGCTTATCCCGGGTCAAGGGAGGACTTAGCCCGGCCTGACCCCGGGATCCCCTGTGCGTCATCTGGATGCACAGCAGGGAGACCGGGCCTCACACCACGCTAACTCCTCATCTAGCAACGGCCAAAGTCCTCTGTTGGGGAGGTGGCAATCATTTCATGGGAGAGCCCATTTTTGTATCTGGAAGGTCCATCTACAACTACTAGCCTCAAGTAGAAGGCCTGGTCCTGAGGTTCTGGAGAACTGTCACCAAAGTCAGAACTAGAATCATAGAGTAGTAGAGTTGGAGGATCGAGAAGGGATTCTGGCCCTCCTCTGTGTGACAACCATTTAAGTCCTTCAAGGGTGCTATCATGTCTCCCCTCAATCTTCTCTTCTCCAGGCTAAACAGGCCCAGTTCTTTCAGCCTCTCCTCATAGGACTTTGTTTCCAGACCCCTGATCAGCGTGGTGCCCAGAACTGGACGCAATACTCAAGATGAGGCTTTTGAGTGCCGTGCTGAAAGGAAAATTGACAGCCGAGAAAGTCCAGAACAGTGGATCATAGAATTATAGAATAGTAGAGTTGGAAGGGGCCTAAAAGGCCATCGAGTCCAACCCCCTGCTCAATGCAGGAATCCACCCTAAAGCATCCTTGACAGATGGTTGTCCAGCTGCCTCTTAAAGGCTACTAGTGTAGGACAGCCCACAACCTCCCTAAGTAATTGGTTCCATTGTCGTACTGCGCTAACAGTCAGGAAGTTTTTCCTGATGTCCAGCCGGAATCTGGCTTCCTATAACTTGAACTACCAAACCAGATGGCCCAAACATCTGACTCAATACAAGGAAACCCCTTCTGTTCACATTTCTCGGCCGGCTTTTGGTTCCACTGCTGCACTAAGTATAGATTTCCTTAAGGTTTCAATTGTGGGTTTGTTTTGGGCCTCATCTACACCAAGCAGAATATTGCACTATGAAAGCGGTATATAAAAGGCAGGAGCCACACTACTGCTTTATAGCGGTATTGAAGTGCACTGACAACTCTTGGGGCCTGTTGGCACGTACCGTATGCCGCCACTTTAATACCGTAATATCTTGCTCGGTGTGGCTCCTGCCTCTTATATACCACTTTCATACCGCTTTCACAGTGCAATATCCGGCTCAGTGTAGATTAGACCTTTGTTTTTCATGCTGATATGTCTGCACAGTTTCAGAATGTACGGTATTTTGACGGTGACTTTGAACGGAAGGCACAACCCAGGCAAAGCGAAGCGAGTTCTAATTCCATCCCTTTTCACTAGAAGAGTTGTGCGCAAGTTCACCTGCCTACGAATAGGCGAGATCAAACCTTATATGCACATCCTTTGAGCAGATTGGCTTTGAGCAAGGCATGAGATACCTAAAAGCCATCCAAGAGGGCCCATTTCCCAACAGGTCGGGGCGGATTCGAGTATTGTGGAGTGACAATGTGGGTGGACATATGTGAAATGCATCTCATTTGTGTCCCATTTCCCGTGCTATTCTAAAGGGTGAAAGGGCCACCATGATTTTTTTTCTTTTAAAAAAAAAAAGTAATTTGCAGGGTATACACTCTATCTGTCAGAAACAGGAGGAAGCAGACCTTGTCCTAGTATTTATCAGACACATGCCGTCCATCTGCTGGAGCTGGGGGTCGAGGAGGATTTACGGTTAATCCTCCAGGCCCATCTGCAGGGGGTTCAAAATGCTGACCACAAAGCTAGACGGGATGAAGTTTATTTAATTAAAAAAAAAAAAACTGCTCCGGAGGTTACTGGAAATTACTCTGAAGAAGAAATCGCTTTTGATTGTGTCATTTCTTGAGAGAGGAGGGCGGGGTCACTTTTGTTATCGAAATGAGATTGCTCCTAAAAATAGACCACGCGTGCAACCTGGGGAGCGCGGGTGGAGATGCACGGGGCCGGGGGGCTACCTGTTGCATCGCACAACCTGGACAAAACAATGAAGCAGAGCCCTGTGCCTATCGCAGCGTGCTATAAAGGGCTGGGCTTCAATCCAGGGCAGGACTGGGGAGTAACTAGGTTACGGATGTACACACACGACCTGCACAAAGACCCACACGCACACACATAGGGTGACTGTATGGAAAGGAGGACAGGGCTCCTGTATCTTTAACCACTGTATAGAAAAGGGAATGTCAGCAGGTGTCATTTGTATATGTGGAGAACCTGGTGAAATTTCCTCTTCATCACCACAGTTAAAGCTGCAGGTGCCCTGCCCTCTTTTAAATCTGGTCACTCTAGTATAGCTCCTACAGCTTTAAATGTTGTGATGAAGAGGACATTTCACCAGGTGCTGCATGCCTACAAATGCCCCCTGCTGAAATTCCTTTTTCTATTCAACTGTTAAAGATACAGGAGCCCTGCCCTCTTTTGTATCTGGTTACTCCAGGAAATAAAGCCAGACTGCTCACTTGAGGGAATGGTATTAAAGGCAAAACTGAAGTACTTTGGCCACATAATGAGAAGACAGGACACCCTGGAGAAGAGGCCGATGCTAGGGAAAGTGGAAGGCAAAAGGAAGAGGGGCCGACCAAGGGCAAGATGGATGGGTTATAATCTGGAGGTGACAGACTTGACCTTGGGGGAGCTAGGGGTGGCGACGGCCGATAGAAAGCTCTGGCGTGGGCTGGTCCATGAAGTCACGAAGAGTCGGAAGCGACTGAACGAATAAACAACAAAAACACTCTAGTATAGCTCCTGCAGCTTTTACTGTTGTGATGAAGAGGAAATTTCACCAGGTGCTGCATGCCTACAAATGCCCCCTGCTGAAATCCCCTTTTCTATTCAACTGTTAAAGATACAGGAGCTCTGTCCTCCTTTTCATATGGTCACCCTACACGTGCACACACACATACATATGAACTTGTAGGCAGGAACTAGAGTCTTTGCAGAAACTAAGAAAAATAAATTGCTCACCCCTGACACTATATTATCAGTGCAGCCCTATACACATCTAGAAACAAAGGAAGATTATACTGAGTTAGACCCTTGGTATATCTACCCCAGTATTGTCGACACTGACTGGCAGCAATGGCTCTCCAGGGTTTCAGGCAAGACTTTTCCCAGCTCTACCTGGACATGCCAGGGATCGAACCTGAGACCTTCTGCGTGCAAGGCAGGTGCTCTGCCACTGAGCCATGGCGTGGGAATTACTCCCAGGTAAGTGCAGATAGGCCGGCAGCCTAAATAGGCGCTTAGCAGGTGTATAGAAAGAAAAGGACGTGTATGGAAGAAATGTGTTTGTGGACAACACAGATTAGATAGATAGAGAGATAATTAGATATTTATTTATTTATTTATTTATTTATTGCATTTCTATACCGGCCAATAGCCGAAGCTCTCTGGGCGGTTTACAAAATTAAGACAATTCAAAACAAAACAACAGTATAAAACCATAATATAAAATACAATATAAAAAGCACAACTAAGATAAAAACAGCCGCAATGCAAAAAATACAAATTTAAAATACAAATTTAAAACAGCAAAGTTAAAATTAATTTACACTGGGAGAATAAAAAGGTCTTCACCTGGCGTCTAAAAGAATATAATGTAGGTGCCAAGCGAATTCTGATATAAGGAAACAGTTTTCCAACTCTGTCACCCTCAACTGCTCTCTTAAAGGGTTTGAAACAATGTCTTTCCTATTAACTCTTAGGCCTACAGCTTTCTCCCAGAACAATTGTTTGATGCCTCCTTTTTCTTCTTTCAAATCTCTCCTTAAAACTATCCCTGCTGGCATAACACACACACACACACACACACGTTTTGACACAAAGTCTAAGCAAGTATATCTCTATTGGTTTTTCGTAAACATCCCTTGTAATTCGTTCACTTGTGGTCTATAGTGATTTGAAAACCTCCCCCCCCCCCGCCCGTGCGTTTGTTTACGCAGAAAATAAAGTACTCAGTGAGGGCCGAGTTGAGCCAGCTGGGTGGATGTCAGACCAGAGTCGGGGGGTTGGGGAGGTATTGAACTCAGGGCCAGTGCCAGGCTATTTTGCACCCTAGGCAGGTGAGCTGCTTTCACCCACTCACCCCCACCCCAGCGTACCTGCGCACGGAGCGCCATCTCACCTTCCCAGCCGAAGCGAAGCCAGGACGCTGGGGTGGGAGGGCGGGCGGCCGGCCGGCTTCAAAAAGGTGTGCCCGGAAGCTGCTCTCCCAGAGCGGCTTCGGGCTGGGCGCGGCGTTCCAAAGCCGCCCACCCACTCCCCCACCCCAGCGTCCTGGCTTCGAAGCCAGCACCCAACCAGAAGCCACTCCTGGCTTCGAAGCCACGACACAGGGGTGGTGGGGTGGGCGGGCGGCTTCGGAACGGCGTGCCCGGAAGCCGCCCTCTCAGAGCCACTGTGGGAGAGCGGCTTCCGGGTGTGCCGTTCGGCGCCCCCCTTACCTTGGCACTCTAGGCCGCCGCCTGAGCTGCCTCTATGGCAGCGTTGGCCCTGGTTGAACTGGTGGCTCTCACCATGCTCCACCCCTCACAAATGGATTCTTCCGACATCCCTAGTTTATGTCACTCTGGCCCTGTTCAGAAGACAACTTAAACCATACCTTTAACCACAGAGAATAAGGCTTCTGAACAGGGCCTCTATCAGGTACCATGGATTGGCACTATCAAATTAACATCATTGTAACCACCGGTAGTCCCCCTGAAATTTTTGGAATGAGACTTGGAGGCTTAAGTTTGCCATCATTCACACAATCAAGAAGTCAGCAGAACTCAATGGTGCCATTGTCACCACTCAAGACACCCTTTTGTATGTGCTTTTGTAAGGGGTGGTGGTCATGCTGGCCTTTTCTACAGCTCCCACACGGGCCTTCCAGCCTAGCTTGCGACCCTACCATAAGGCACAGTACTCCTAGGAGTACTCTGTCTGTTGTCAAGGCAAGACTTGCGAAGTTGGTCCGTAGCTGGCAAGAGGTCTGAATCTGGTCTCTCGGGAACAGGATTACACGATTTTGGATAGCACCAAAGCTGGAAACTAGCTCTGACAGGGCCAGCCCTATCATGAAGCAGTAGGAAGTAAGTGCAGCAGGTGGCAAAATATGGGAAGAGTGGCGCTTTCCCCCTCCAAAGGGTCTGCTACTTCTTGGTCCAGCTGGCCACCTGCATGGCCGGCCATGCAGATAACCACCAAGGACCAAGAAGCAGTGACTCATTTGCCCACGTACCTCCTGCTTTGCCTGCTGCTTCACACCATGGAGAGACCCTTTCATAATTCTGCCTGGTTCTGCCTGAAACCCGGAGTGGATTCATTGCTGACAGATATCGGAGCCACCAGCCTCCATTGGCAGCATCCTAATAATAATAATAATAATAATAATAATAATAATAATAATAATAATAATAATAATTTATTTCTTACCTGCCTCTCCATTTTGATCAAGGCGGGGAACAACAGTAAATATAAAATACATAAAATTGAAGTAAAACATAATATACGTTGTTAAAACATCCTAAAAATTAGGGGTGTGCACGGACCCCCCGCTCCGCTTCACTTGCAGATCCGCCATTTTCCGGATCGGGCCGCTCCGCCCCGCCCCCGCACCGCCCACTTCCGCTCCGCTCCACTCGGAGCTCCGGATCCGGATCCGGAGCTCCGTTTCCCCCCCCCCCCATAGGCTTGCATTGAAAGCTAAAAAATTATACAACTTTTTTTCTGTTCAAGTTAGAAACCTCATGTTTGGCACCATGACACCTCATGGGGATATACACACGCACGCCAAGTTTCAAAGCAATCCCATCATCCCCTGATTTTTGGCGAATTTTTGAAAATCGGGCACCCCACACACAACATCCCTGCGAGGTGGGCAGGGGAGGAGGGAGGGAAGGCAGGCAGGCATGCAGCTGGCATTTCTGGGGGCATAAGGAAGTGAGCCAAGGATAAGCCAGTAATGCATATAAAATGGAATAAATCAATCAATAAACAAAGGAGGGGTGGAATTAAAAGCAGCAGTGTTGCTCAATAAACAGCAAGAAGAATTTTTAAAAAAAGGCTATATCTGTCTTTTACCAGCAATAGGGGGACGTGCCCGGGGGAGGGGGAAGTAGCTGCCAGTTCAAGACAGCCACCAACAGCTCTGAGAAGAAGTAAAACGCTCACTTCAACTCATAACAGGCATTGCTCCACCACTGAAAAGTGACCATTCACTTCAACTCATGATAGGCATTGCTCCACCGTTTTACTCTCTTTGGAAGGCTCTAATGGCCTTCCAGTGCAGGAGAGAGTGGGGGCACGTCCACGATGAGATGCCCTAGGGGAGCTCATCCCCTTGCACCACATCTATTCAGTTGTTCACCAAGGTTAGGGTGGGGAGCAGTGCTGTGTTTCTATCTCTTATTCTTGGCTTAGTATATGATTTCAGGTTGTGTTTGTGCATTTGGTGGGGCTACTGTGTTAAAAAACACGGGGAAAAGCCCGTTCAGATGAAGAAAGAGAAGTTTCCCAGAATCCCAAGTTACCCGTTTTGCCTATGCCCTCCTCCAACTTTGGGATCATCATGACCGGGAGCTGACTCTGCCCCTCAGCCCTTTGAAAAAGGTATTTTTCCCGCTGATTTTTTAAAAACTTCTAGCGCGCGACCCGTACGATGCAGAAAGTTGAGAGTAGTCTCAAAATGACCCCCATCCACGACTCTCTGTGCACAAGAATTTTCAGAATGATAGCTTAAACCCCCCCCCAGTTATCCCCGATTCTTTCCCTCAATGCAATCCTATGGGCGAAAAGCCGAAAACGCCGTTTGAGCCGCGCGGTTGACCCGATTTTCACAAAAATATAGCACGCGACCCAGACAACGCAGAGAGGTGAGAGTGGTCTCAAAATGACCCCCATCCACGACTCTCTGTGCACAAGAATTTTCAGAATGATAGCTTAAAACCCCCCCCCCAGTTATCCCCAATTCTTTCCCTCAATGCAATCCTATGGGCGAAAAGCCGAAAACGCCGTTTGAGCTGCGCGGTTGACCCGATTTTCACAAAAATATAGCACGCGACCCAGACAACGCAGAGAGGTGAGAGTGGTCTCAAAATGACCCCCATCCACGACTCTCTGAGCACAAGAATTTCTAGAACGATAGCTTCAAAAACAACCTAGTTATGCACGATTATTTGCCGCAATGCAATCCTATGGCGAAATGTTTTCAAGATGGCGACCGGAGCGCTCCGCCTGAACTAGGAGCTCCGAAAAATGGGCGCTTCTCTTCGCCTTGCTTCTAGGGGGTCCGCCGTCCGCTCCTACTCCGCCTCTGGGTAAGGCGGAGCAGGCCAATCCGCTACTGCTTCTACGCTCCTAATCGGAGCGGATCACACCCCTACTAAAAATATTCTAAAAACATTCTAAAAATATCCTAAAATTCCACTGGATAGGCCTGCCGGAAGAGATCAGTCTTTATAGCTTTCTTAAAGTCTGATAGACTGTTAAGTAGATGAGTCTCCTCCGGCAGGCCATTCCACAGTCTGGGAGCAACAAAAGAGAAGGTCCTCTGGGTAATACCTGTCAGCCTAGGTTTGGCTGGCTGAAGGAAGTTCTTCTCAGAGGACTGAAGTAGATTCTTCCCAGAAGACCTGGGAAGTACGGATAGTACGAGAGAAGGCGATCCCATAGGTAGCCTGGGCTTTAAAGGTGATGGGAAAAGGAAAGGAACCTCTCGTGCAAGCGCTTGAGTCATTGCTGACTCCTAGAGGGACGCCTGCTTTCGCTGATGTTTTCTTGGCAGACTTTGTAGTGGGGTGGTTTGCCGTTGCCTTCCCCAGTCACGGTTACCTTTCCCCCAGCTAGCTGGGTACTAATTTTACCGACCTCGGAAGGATGGAAGGCTGAGTCAACCTGAGCCGGCTGCCTGAGAACCAGCTTCCGCTGGGATCGAACTCAGGCCGTGGGGAGAGTTTCGGCTGCAGTAACTGCCGCCTACCACTCTGCGCCACACGAGACTCATGTTTTAAAGGTGATAACCAACACTTTATACTTCGCCCGGAAACTAATTGGCAGCCAGTGAAGAGATTTTAAAACTGGTGCAATGTGATCACCCCTAGGTGTGCCGGTGACCAACCAAAAATGATTTACCCCACTACCGAAACTATCTGAAATCGCACCCCTGCCTCGATTGTGAGCCACTTCAGTCCAGCTCCAAAATATAAATGAAAAGGCCAGTTCCAAAAAATTGGGGGGAAAGCCGTAAGGAGCTTCAGAAGTTGTGCAAAACACCCAGCACTCCACCCCAAGCTTTCTGACCCCAACCTGCACTGGTTCACAGCTATCGCACAACATTGGTACACGCTCCCAGTCTCTCAAGGAGCTTGTAAATTAATGGGTGGGTTTTATTTGTGTTTAAAAACGGAGCCTTAAAGGGAGGGTGTGTGGAGTCCTTAATAGAATTCAGTCAATCTGTGAAGCATAATCGTGGTTGGTGTACATTGTTTGCTTTAAGATTAATAGGTGACGACCATACTGACGGTCAAACTAAACATAAACATTGCAAAAACACGTCCATCATTATGTTTTCTGTTAGATGACATGAACGCTCTACTGCAGCCGTGACCTTGGATGCCGGATCTTTGCTCTTCTCTGCTTCGAACTGGGTTACATAAACATTATGCAAATATTCACCCCGGTACGATCAATCCGTCCAACCTTTTTTCAAACCAAATACCTCCCCAGCCAAGACGAGATCTTCCTAGCCTATGCCTTGAATAGTAAAATGGTCAAAGAGGAGCAACGGAAGCCGTCGCTAGTCGCAGAAGGAGTATAGGCCAAATCTATTGAATCCAGGAAAGGCCAACCTGAGGATTAGCATCATAGGTATGCACACTACATTTCACTAGGGTGTGCAGCTAGGGAATTTTATTTTTATTTATGTTTTAAAGGCAAACGTTTATCAAATACTCAGTCATAAAAGACATTATTTTTATTCATTATTATTAAACACTGTAGATACTGATGCCCTACTCTGTGTCCGGCTTGCCTGACCACAGGAGGGCCATTGTGGGGGGCGGGGACAAATCCTACACACTCAGTGGGAAGTGAGCTTTCTCCCGGAGGAGAGCGCCCTGACAAACTAGCTGATGCTGGGTTCACCAGAAGCTAAAACTCATGGAGCAGAAGGAAGGCGTGAGAAAGTCAGTCCGACTAGGATTGCGCCAGAACCTGCCTCCGCACCAGGCACACTGAAGTTACGGGCGTTTCGGAAGGGGCTTCCTGTTCTCCTTGGTCGGACAATTGTCTCGCTTAGTTTGCATAGTTTTGCCTAGCGGGAGGGTTCCAAGAGATTAGACTCTCTTCAGGTAGAAGAATCATAGAATCATAGAATAGCAGAGTTGGAAGGGGCCTACAAGGCCATCGAGTCCAACCCCCTGCTCAATGCAGGAATCCACCCTAAAGCATCCCTGACAGAGGGTTGTCCAGCTGCCTCGTGAAGGCCTCTAGTGTGGGAGAGCCCACAACCTCCCTAGGTAACTGATTCCATCGTCGTACTGCTCTAACAGTCCGGAAGTTTTTCCTGCTGTCCAGCCGGAATCTGGCTTCCTTTAACTTGAGCCCGTTATTCCGTGTCCTGCACTCTGGGAGGATGGAGAAGAGATCCTGGCCCTCCTCTGTGTGACAACCTTTTAAGTCTTTGAAGAGTGCTATCAGGTCTCCCCTCAATCTTCTCTTCTCCAGGCTAAACATGCCCAGTTCTTTCATTCTCTCTTCATAGGGCTTTGTTTCCAGACCCCTGATCATCCTGGTTGCCCTCTCCAGCTTGTCTGCGTCCTTCTTGAATTGTGGAGCCCAGAACTGGACGCAAAACTCTAGATGAGGCCTAACCAGGGCCGAATAGAGAGGAACCAGTACCTCACGTGATTTAGAAGCTACACTTCTATTAATGCAGCCCAAAATAGCCTTTGCCTTTCTTGCAGCCATATCACACTGTTGGCTCATATTCAGCTTGCGATCTACAACAATTCCAAGATCCTTCTCGTTTGTAGTATTGCTGAGCCAAGTATCCCCCATCTTGTAACTGTGCCTTTGGTTTCTATTTCCTAAATGTAGAACTTGGCATTTATCCTTATTAAATTTCATCCTGTAATTTTCAGCCCAGCACTCCAGCCTATCAAGATCACTTTGAAGTTTGTTTCTGTCTTCCAGGGTATTAGCTATCCCTCCCAATTTTGTGTCATCTGCAAATTTGATAAGCGTTCCCTGCACCTCCTCGTCCAAATCATTAATAAAAATGTTGAAGACCACTGGGCCCAGGACTGAGCCCTGCGGTACCCCACTCGTTGCCTCTCCCCAGTTTGAGAAGGTACCGTTGATAAGTACTCTTTGAGTCTGATTCTGTAGCCAACTGTGAATCCACCTAATAGTTGATTAAGCAGCAAACAGAGATGTTTGCTGCTTAATTAAAGCTATGTGGATTACCTAGCAGGCCTCGTCATTTGCCTCCCATCGAAAGCAGGAGTTTTCACCTCTCATTTGTTGCTGGTGAGGACAATAATTTCTCTTCCCCTCCCACAGCTTGATCACCCCACATAGACACACCCAGCAGTTCTTACTTGTGCACAACTTCACCGACCACCACTGTGAGTAGAAATTTAAGCATTGATCCCACCTGTGATAGAACAGGGGTGCTATGAACCAAGGGCAGAGGCCTGCCCCTGTTTTCATCCGGGACATGTGGGTATGACTTCCCAGTTCTTATGATGTGAAGCCATGTTTGAGAGGGTGCTGGCAAAAAGGTTATATGCTTGCTGAAATATAATAGACTTAAAATGGCTAAATTAGATTACACAAAGTCAGCAGGAGATGCTTTAATCCTTTGCATTTAGTTATTACATTTATATCCCACCTTTCTTTCATGATGGAACTTATTATTATTAAAAAATAATAATATTACCATCGTTATCATTATTAATCTCATTTCTCTGCTTCCCCATAGCTGAAGCTCTCTGGCAGTTTACAAGAACTCATAAAAATACAAAACGTAACTTAGTAATAAGATCTAAAAAAAATTAACAGAGAAAAAAATAAAACCATGTGAATACCTAAAAGCAATTTAAGTAAGCAATATATTTCCTAATAGATCTATTAAAAAATGGTAGACATTGATGCCCTATCAAATACCGTTAAATGCTTGGGAGTAGAGGGTTGTCTTTACCTGGCACCCAAAAGACGCCAGAGTTGGGCTTCAGTGGTGAGATCATTCGATAGTCAGGGGCCCATCACTGAGAAGGCCCTCTCCCTTTGTTGCCATCTTCCAAGCCTCCCTCGAAGAAGGCACCTGGAAGAGGAACTTAGATGTTTAGTGTCGTGTATGGGTAGGTTCATGTCAGGAGAGGCATTCCATCAGGTATTGTGGTCTTGAGCCGTATATATATATATTAGGGTGACCATATTGGGGAAACCAAAAAAGAGGACACCTAGTGTGTGTGTGTGGGGAAGCAGCTTTCTGAGTCCTGTAGAAAGTACGTTATTCCCCCGCCACCTTAAAAAACCCGATTGGAGTGGAGGAGGGGAAAGGATTTCATTCTGCACCACCACCATCCACTCCAATTGGGGCCTTTTCTATAATGTCCACGAATGACCCACTTTCCCCTTTAAGACCTCAATTGGAGCTCGGGGGGGGGGGAATGATGTGCCTCAAGAAAGCATGTCATTCCCTCCTGCAATGCTAAAGGCAGCCTTAAAGGGGAAGGTGTGTCATTCCAGGACATTATTGAAAATTATAGAAAATCCCCCCTGACACTATGGAAAGAACAAAAACCAGGACAAATCCGGGGAAATCCTGACAGTTGGTCACCCTATATATATACCTTGAACCAGGCTCAGAAACATACAGAAAGCCAACGCAACTGGACCAGAATTGATCTTGTATGCTCAGAGACCTTCTGGCCCAGTTATGATTGTGGCACATTTTGCACAAGCTGCAGTTTCTGAACAGTCCTCAAGGGCAGCCTGACACAGAGTGCATTGCAGTAATCTAACTCATGGCATTCCCAGGACACCTCACATCCATGCACTGTCCAGACCCATGCCTGTTTAGCCTCAACAAAGTCACTGCATCATACACCTTCAGAACTATACCTTCAGAACAGAATAGAGGCCTTGGTCCTTCCCCATAACGAGAAAGAAAGAAAAAACTATGCGAAGTTACAACAACTGTGAAATAAATTACGCAAATACTATGTGTGTAACTTCTCTTCGTTTCCTTAATTGATACAGACCGCAGAATAGATTTTGGACAGAATTTGGAACATCTTGGCTCCATACGTTGTAAACCTGTTGGTCTGTGTAGTGTACGAGTGGTTGAGGTTGACCAGTTATTGAGTTGTTGGATTAATTTCCAACCCCGCACCCCTGCCCCGTCCTTTCTGATGCAAGTGCAAGTTTGCCTAGGTCGAAGCTAACACCAATTTCCCACAAAGAAATATTAACCAAATACATTGAGAAACGGTCCGTGTAACTCTATCTACTGCTTCAATAAAATTAATACGGCAGATATTGACACTGCCTGCTGGAGTCATATTTCCAACCACTGCACACCAAACAACGAAATGACACTAAATTCATTTAAAGCAAATGTGCGGCATTGTTATTTTAAACAATACCTAATTTAATTTTGGTGTTTGGAATGCAGCGATTGGAAATTATTAACACTCTTGTCTAATGTCAGAAACAGATCATTCAGCTATAAACTATTATTAGCATACGCAAACCTTACCCCCAAAAATAATAATACAGATGCTGTGACATTTACATTTGCCTGAAAATGGGAAAGGCCATTCGGAAACCGTGGCTAGATTTTTTTTAAAGAATGGGAGAATGCAGCTTAGATTTATCCATAGAATCTGGGATGCATTTTAAATATTCCTCAAGATCAATTATTCATATATGAATTATCTACTCCTTAGATAATTTAACTTCCCTTTGATTTACTTAATTATGGGAGATGGACTGGTAGGAAGATGTACATTTCTCCATACTTCTGAAAAGAGTTTAAAAGATGGAGTAAACTGTCTAAACCAGTATATTTGGGTGCTCAAATATAGCTCACATCTAAGGCCTTAGCTAGACCTAAGGTTTATCCCAGGATCGTCTCTGCCTGCTCCCGGGACATCCTATGTGTCATTTACATGAACAGGGATGACCCCGGGACAATCCCGGGACAAACCTTAGGTCTAGCTAAGGCCTAAACCTTTGCAAGCAGAATGTCAATATGGGTTCTCTTGCTGCACAGATATAGTACAATGTCTTATTGTCCTCCTCCTTAGCTTCTTTGCCAGCAAGTTAAGTAGGAGTTACCCAGATTGGAATTTGCAAACAGAACAATAGTGTAACCTACAAACATGACAACATCCATGAGAACATGAGAGCTATGCTGGAACAGACCAAGGATCTATGGCCTTAGCTAGACCTAAGGTTTATCCCGGGATCGTCCTGGGGTTGTCCCTGCCTGCTCCCAGGATATCCTGTGTGTCATTTACATGAACAGGGATGACCCCAGGACGATCCCGGGATAAATCTTAGGTCTAGCTAAGGCCTATATCATCCACCATTTGGTTTACATAATGGCCAACCAGCAGGCAGATCCAGGATCCAACCCATGAATTAAAAATGGCGGCCAGCAGCAATAAAGCTATAATGTATGCTGGGGAATCTTGCATACACCCACCCACCCACCCCTCATTTCAATAGCTAAAATGCCCCACCATTAGTAATACATAATATAGGAAGGGGGCATTTCAGCCTATAAAGCTATCCATACCAGTTTTAATCTACAGTGTTATTTTTGTTTGGTTGTGTTAAATTCTTCCCTACCCTCTTAACTGCTTGGGATGGGGCAGATTGCCGGTGTTGCAGATCAGCTCTTTGGGTCATGAAGGAGACACAACAACCCTTCCCTTCCCATCCATTTCTTTCCTTCCCTTTTTACGGCCCACCGCAGCAAGCCCAGTATCGGTCCATTGAGTGGCTAACCACGGAACGTTGGCAATGTTTTGATCCGCCGGCTCTCGCCGCCGCTGCGCTTGTGAATGGCCTGATTGCATGCGGAAGGCTTAAGGAACGAAGTCACGCCCCGAATCAACATGAAGGGGTTTTAATCGTAAACTTGGTGACATAAAGACAAACGCCGAAATCTTAGGTCCAAATTATGTCTAATTGCTGTTCGACGGGAGACACGCCACTAAACTGCCAATTTGCATATGGGGGAAGGACACACGCTGCATTGTTTTAAACAAGTTTACCAAACATATCATTAGCAGCAACCACCAGCCACCTTTTGTGCATGGTGTTTTGTTTTGGGTTTTTTAATTCTTAATTGGAGCTCCACTCAGTGTTGAACAGGCCAACTTCATCCTCCTCCAATAAGTGCTTCTTTATCAGAAGATTATATGAGCACACCGTCCACAGGGGGTAAAGATCAAATATAAGCAGAAGCAGCCAGTAAGGGCAGACGGGATGGAGATCAGAGAGAATGAGCCTGGGAGCCTCCACTTCTGAATCCCCACCAAATGTTTAAATGCACACGTACGAGAAGGAAACTAAACAGACCAAGCCAAATTTGCATTGAAGAGATCAGGACGGCTTGAAGCTGGAAATGAAATCTTTCCTAACCTCTGAGCTTGGCAAAAATGAATAAATGCTAGCCTGCTTTGTAGTCTACAGTAGGGTTGGAGGACAGATTCATTCAGTTCGCATTTTAAGGTGAACTTGCCGAATTTCGCACATTCGAACCAATTCACAAACTGAAACCCCTTCAAGATCCTTCAAGAAACGCCTTCGAAATCCTTCAAGTTCCGCACTTCTCCGAATTTTTCAATGGAGGTCTCCAATGAAAAAAAAAATGCAGACAAAAATGCATGCCTTAGAGGGAAGTGCCTACAAATATGCATATATAATGAGTGAAAGTGCTATTCTAAAATGCATTATATTAAGAAAATTGCTTGGAAAAAAATGTGAATATTGGGCAAAAGATGCATACAAAAATGCAGCTATTGGGAGAAATGCAGACAAAATTGCACACGAATTTTCATGTGAACTGCATCAAACTTAAAACTGGAGAAGTTCTCCAAGGCCTTAGCTAGACCTACCTCATAGTCCGCGACGGAGGAGAGAAGATCCCGCAATGTGATTAACGCGAGATCCCTCCTCCGTTTACATGTGAGGCGCAACGATCTCAGGAGCAGAGGCATCGCACCCGCCATTTTTTATTTTTAAAGACACAGGAGCGCATGAACGGTCATATGCAAAGGTAGGTGCTTTTTAAAATTTTAATTACCTTTCCCGCTCCCCCGACCTTACCCCCAGTGGGCGCAGAACTCCTGAGGAGCGATGCGCCCTGTGCGCGGCTCCCGGCTCCACACGAGGAATTGTGCGGAGCCGGGTCAAACCATGGCAACGGACCACACATTCCATGGTCTCAGGCTCAGCCCGGGACCACGGAAAAAGCGGGCCTAAAGGGGAGGGCGAGATCCCAGGGCGAGGGAGGGATCATCCCTCCCTGATCCCAGGATCCCCTGTGCATCATGTGAATGCACAGGGACCATCCCAGGGTTCGCCTCGGGATTTCGCCTGGTCTAGCTAAGGCCCATCTTTGGGATGAACCAACTTGAAGATCGGAATTACAAGAAACTGAGCAAAACTGAAATTGATGGATCTATCCATCCCTAGTCTACAATAGAAATGAGAGGATTCCCGACCCACTTCATTTCTATTCCTTTATTTTGTCCTATGGTTCACTCCACTTTGCATTCCACTCCTCCTCAATTTCAAGTTTAACTAGAAGTTCTAAAATTAATTCTAGGATTGGAGGATGTGTTTCTCACCAGCGACATTCAGTTCCTTCAATTCATTTGGCATCTTTCTCCAACTCTGCATTACGGGTGCACTCACGGACATGATAAAACACTGCAAAAAAGCTATCCTTGTGTGATTGGAAGTATAATTTCATACAGATTCTTTTTGTGTGGTGTTGCGTGCAGATGTGCTTCTCCATATTGGTAAAATACCAATGAAAAAACCTTACATAAATCTAGTGGCAAACCCACCCACAAATTTAGAAGAGAGAAAAGAGCATCTCATATTAATTTCACATGAATTGAGAACAAAGACACTGGACCCACTCAAATGCCTAATTCTCAAAAGCAGTACAATTCATCATGTTTTCTTTGGTAAATCCACACACTTTATTGCTGGGGCCAATCTGCACCAAGCAGGATATAACACTTTAAAAATGGCGTGAAAACGGTATATGTAATGTGTTCTGGGCCTGAACAGCTGTCATAACCATTATAAAGCGTTATAAGCAGTAGTGTAGATCCTGCCCCGGTTTTGGCCTTGTGGCTACTATTGTGCTTGTTGGACTTGACCACATTTGCGGGGAGAAAGGAGAGCGCAGAGATCAAGAGAGATGGAGGCAGAAGTAAAACACTGGGCTGAAAGCAGTAATCAGCGTTGTGCTCTGGGAAAAAAAAGGTGTTCGGTGCTGATAGGATTGTCATCGGTGCTCTACATAACTTCCCTTCATTCGGGCAAGTAGGATAGGTGATTTTATCCACCATAATTCACTTCTGAGTGGTGCTATTTACTGGAGACCTTTAATTAAATGGCCTCAAACCCTCTATTGAAATGCTGTAATATTAATTGTAATCAGTTAATGAATCAATTGATTGGGTATAAGCCGGACAGAAAATGACATTGGGGAGTTGACAGTCCTGGAAAGAAGAGCGTCTTGGCAACCTCATCTGATCTTACAAATATACTTTTCAGCCAAAGCGCAAAGAGCCCGATAAAGTAGCATCTTTTCATTGGTCCTTGGAGCAAGGGGAAATGCCTGCCTGAGCAGGGTGGGGTCATGGATCCAAGGAAAGGGGATGAATGGGCCCTTTGTGCCGTCACTATGGTGAGGCCTGGAGAGGCGGCGGGATTATCAGCGTTGTAACCCAACGCATTTGGATGGTGTCAGGTTGGGGAAGGTGGCTTTACTCTATTGGCCAGGCAAAAGGAGAAGGCCAGGCTTCTAGGGTTTGCTGTCGTAGTTAAACTGGAAATCAAGAGGAGCTGGGATGCTGTGAATAATGGACTGCAGTAAAAAAAAAAGAAGAAGAAGAAGAATTAGGAAAGGATAGGGAAACTTGCACCTGTCCCTACTTCTACATAGCAGGAACGGGGAACCTGTGAGCCTCCAAATTAATCCGAGTGTATGCTGTTTGCAATACCATTCAGTTCCTTCATCCCGCTGCCGCCAATGCCTTTGTGCATTGATAAAGCACTGCAAAAAAGCCATCGTATCTTGACCACAAGAAAGATAGCGTCAAGATTCTTTCTAATGCAGTGTTTTACTGATTTATCCTCCTCCTCCTCGTCATCATCATTTATTAATTCTTCTCATTTGAATAAATCCTGATGCGCCCGTTCGCTCTTGCAGAATTTGTAAAACACCACCCCAAAATAATCCTGATACAGTGGTATGTACAATCCCATCACGTTTGCTGTTTTGTAGTGTTTTATCCATGCATGTCTGAGCATTGGTAGTGTACAGGGGAACAGACGTCAGAGAAATGAATGAAAGGAACTGGATAAGATATGGCAAACTCTGTGCAAACTTGGGGAATTTTCCCACGGGCCTTTCCTACCAGGGAAAGATAAAACTAAGGATGGACATATCTGTATATTTCAGTTTCTCATTTTTCAAATCTTAAGTTTGCTTTGTCCTAAATTTTGAGACTTTTCCAAAAACTTCTTGTGAAAATTCATAGTTTTTTTGCTTGCTTTTCTCCTAAGTTAATGTATGTTTTTGTATGCCATTTTGCCTAGTATACACATTTTTTGAAAGTAGTTTTCTTCATATAATGTATTTTGAGTCTTATTTTCACTTACAGGTGTATTTTTTTTTATTTGCACATTTTCCTTTTGATTGGAGAACTCCATTGCAATATTTATAGAACTGCAAATTTGGAAGGTTAACTGGGTTTCAGTCCGCATATTGGTTCAAAGGTGCAAAAAAGGAAAACTGAGCAAATTTCTCTCCCACCTCTAGATAAAACTATGCTATTCAAAAGTTGGCCCAACTCAGAAAGAGCTTCTATGTGCCAGCAAAATCTCTTTAAGTAAACAGATCAAGTCCTTATTAGCTATGTACAAGAAGGAGAGAAAGCCAATGAGCTATAAAGTAGGGAGCTGTTTAGCAATTATTCCAAGACAATCTCTTCTTGGCATATCTTGAACTCTCTTCGAGATATAAATCTGAAACTCGTTCTGCCCTCTTCATGAAACCCAAATGCCTGCAAATCTTGGAAGTGACTTTCGGCCTGCTGATATTTTTATTCACCTCACACTCCGAGGAGCTCACTGACTGGAATTCAATAGAAACTGTTCTCTGTGTGAAAGTAATTTCAGAAAGTAATCTAGTTTATGGAAATGAAAGGCGTCAAAACACAAAAAAAAAGCCCACTGTTTCCGTAGAAGTGCTCCGCTTCAAATATTTGACATGGAAATTTATCTAATCCCTCTGGGGCACGCAGGTTTCACAAGTGTTAACGTCTTTCGAAATGGATTTCACAAATGTTTATTTGGGATTCCCAGACATACAAATAATTGAGAATATCAAGGCATCTCATGGAATCGGTCTTAATGATAGAGATCTCGAATGGCTCAGAAGGTGAAATGGTATGAATTTTAATTGGGGGAAAATGGAAGATGCCATTTCCAACTCTTCTCCACACACACACACACACACACAATCGTTCAACATGCATGCTGAGGGTAAATAGCACTCAGCGCACTTGCATCCCAGGTGCTGCTTCAAGAAGAGAACATTTGAAAACATTAATGAAACAACAAAAGTTTCCTTGTCTGGAATTGCCTCCCGCAACACCTCAGTGTCACCACTTCCATCATTGTCTTCAAGGCCTTAGCTAGTCAGGGCTTTATCCCGGGGCGATGATCTCTCCCTTGCCCCGGGATCTCGCCCTACACTTTGGCCCCGGTTTTTCCACGGTCTTGGGCCTGAGACCACAGAACGTGTGGCTCGTTGCCACGGATTGATCAGGTTCCGCACAATTCCTTGCATGGAGCCGGGCGCTGCGCCCATTGGAGGTAGAGTGGGGGGAGAGGGGAAAATAATTTTTAAAATTTATAAAAGACCTACCTTTTGCGCATGAGCGTTCGTGTGCTCCGGTCACTTTAAAAATATTTTTAAAATGGCGGGCGCGACACCTCTCCTCCTGAGGTCGTCGTGCCTTACGTGTAAACAGAGGAGGGATCTCACGTTAAACACAATCCGAGACCTTCCCTCCTCTGTCGTGGGGTAGCAGGTAGGCCTGAGTCTCTCCTCAAAACTCACCGTTCTCCCATGTGTACCTACATAGATGCTTCAGTGATCTTCAGAGGCCCTCCTTTGGGTGCCCCAGTTGAAGGACATTAGGGAGATAGCTACCAGAAAGAGGGCCTTCTTTTTTATGGGATGGCCTCCCCAAGGAAGCTCATCTGGCATCTATACCGTTATCTTTCTGGCAGCAGGTGAAAACCATCCGTTTCTCTCAGACATTTTAGAGTTTCGATTTTATGGCTGTTTTATAAATTGCACATTTACTCTTCTGCTCTTTTCTTGTATCATATTGTATTGTATTCTTTTACTATTTTGTAAACTGCCCAAAGAACATTTGTGAGTGGGCAGATAAAGAAGAAGAAGATATAGGATGGATGGATAGATAGATAGATAGATAGATAGATAGATAGATAGATAGATATTAATGGAAGCCTTTGGATCCTCCTTCTGGTATAGTATTTTTTATTTATTTATTTATTTATTTATTTATTTATTTATTTATAGCATTTATATTAGGGATGTGCTCCGCTCCGATTAGGAGCGTAGAAGCAGTAGCGGATTGGCCTGCTCCGCCTTACCCAGAGGCGGAGTAGGAGCGGACCGCGGACCCCCTAGAAGCAAGGCGAAGAGAAGCGACCATTTTTCGGAGCTCCGAGTTCAGTCGGAGCGCTCCGGTCGCCATCTTGAAAACATTTCGCCATAGGATTGCATTGCGGCAAATAATCGCGCATAACTACGTTGTTTTTGAAGCTATCGTTCTGGAAATTCTTGTGCACAGAGAGTCGTGGATGGGGGTCATTTTGAGACCACTCTCACCTCTCTGCGTGCTGTGGTTCACGTGCAATATTTTTTTAAAAATCGGGTCAACCGCGGGGCTCAAACTGCGTTTCGGCTTTTCGCCCATAGGATTGCATTGAGGGAAAGAATCGGGGATAACTGGGGGGGGGTTTAAGCTATCGTTCTGAAAATTCTTGTGCACAGAGAGTCGTGGATGGGGGTCATTTTGAGACCACTCTCAACTTTCTGCGTGCTGTGGTTCACGTGCAATATTTTTTTAAAAATCGGGTCAACCGCAGGGCTCAAACGGCGTTTCGGCTTTTCGCCCATAGGATTGCATTGAGGGAAAGAATCGGGGATAACTGGGGGGGGGTTTAAGCTATCGTTCTGAAAATTCTTGTGCACAGAGAGTCGTGGATGGGGGTCATTTTGAGACCACTCTCAACTTTCTGCGTGCTGTGGTTCACGTGCAATATTTTTTTAAAAATCGGGGTTTGGGTTTTTTTTTTTTATTATTATTATTTTTTTGGAAGCGATGACAGGCACATTCAACTCCCAATCCTGATGAGAATTCATCTCCTCAGAAAGCATCCTCCTCCAATCCCAGCGTTGGAGGGGGGACTAAGGCAGACCCACCCTGAGAACTTTCTGTTTTGTGTCTCTTTGTGGGTTGGCGTTCGTGGAGGGAACACTTACTTAGCTAGTGCTCCTGCTTTGGAGATAGATTAATTTAATATAGGTTTAGTTTGGCGCGTGTGTGTGTTTGTTTGCTTCTTTCTGACTTGTAGCTTAGTTTGCCCTGTGTTTTCCCCTTACTTTGATTTAATATAAACTTTATTTTTGAATTTTGGAGTGTGTGGTTGGGTTGGTTGCCCCCCCCTTCCCTGTATTAAAGCCTGACTGTTCTGCTTTTGTGAAAGCTTTCTTTTGAAAGCATACACACACTTTTTGTCCCATTTCCCTACATTTATATTCTTAAACATATTTTATTATATTCTTTCACATAGTCCATTAGTATATATTCTCATACATATTATATTAGTATTCATATTTTGTTCTTCTTATAGTAGTGGTTGGTTCTTTTTCCCCCTCCCCTCTCTTAAATCCTGATTGTGTTTCCTTCTATCTTCTATATACCAAATATACCAAAAAAATTGGATTCTCTTTTTCTTCTCTGTGTAACTTCGACGGAGTGGGCTGCTTTTGTCAAGTTCAACAGGCAGCCACAGATTGAGCATTTTGGGGAAAGCATACGCACACCATTTCCCTATTCTTAAACATATTATTATTATATTCTTTGACATAGTCTTAGTAGTCTATTAGTATACATTCTCATACATATTAGTAGTAGTATTCATATTTTGTTCTTCTTATAGTAGTGGTTGTCCCATTTCTTGTCCCATTTCCCTACATTTATTAGTAATATTCTAAAACATATTATTATATTCTTGTAGATATTCTTAGTAGTATATTCTCATACATATTAGTAGTAGTATATTTTATTGTTCTTGTCCCATTTCCCTACATTTAAACATATTATATTCTTCTTATACATATTCTTAGTAGTACCTTATACATAGTATTAGTAGTATTAATATTTTGTTAGTCATCATGAAAAGAGAAAGCAGGCGTGCTGAAAGCAGCAAGGCTCAGTCTGCCAGCAGGGCTTCCTCTCCTCCTGTGAAACTCAAACGGGCAACTCCTTGGCTGACTGCTCCAAAACAGAAGCAGGACAAGCAGCAGGCAGAGCCACTCTCTTCTGCAACTTGTGCCCGGCGTTCTCTTTTTGAGGGTGGGAATGGGAAAAGTGCCCGTTTGCAAGAGGCACGTGGCAGCAGTGCCATTAGAGGAGGAGGAGTATCCCCAACTCCTTCATTCTCCTTTCAGCCCACGAGCCCGCTGATGGACCTAGACGAGGTCCTCAGCACAGTGGAGGGGGGGGAGGAGGAGGAGGCGGTGGGCCTCCAGGATGTGGGGGCTGAGGAGGAGCAGCAGCAGGCCGAGGCTCTCTCCCCAGTCTCATCCCACACCCCTGTTTCTGTGGCAACACCAGAGAGCTCAGGCGGGCAATTGGTGGTGTCACCACAGAAACGAAAGACAAGCATCGTGTGGGACCACTTTGAGTTGGGAGCGGATCCCCGCTTTGCTGTCTGTCGCCACTGCAAACTCAGCCTAAGCAGGGGTTCATCGACAGGGCATTATGGAACCAGCAGCATGAAGATGCATCTTCATAGGCAGCACCAGGCGATCTTGCTGGGGAAAGAGGCGGGCAAGGCGACTGGTTCCAGGGGAAAGCCGAAGGCTGCTGCTGGCACTGCCACTCTAAGCTCTCCATCTCCCATCCCCACAAGGGTTAGGCAGGCAACCCTGCAGGACATGGGGTGGGGGAAGTATTGACCCACAAGATGGCGTTTTCCAATGCCCACCCAGGGTGCTACTGTGTTGGGGCATCTGCCGGGACTGACTCCTCCCCAATACTAGATCTATGACATGTCACTCTGCCTGCCCCTCTGCTAGCCTGTCCTCCTCGGTGACCGACTCGCTGGGATGGTTTGCGTTTGCAATGCGTGACTAACTGCAATGCTGGCTTAGAAACCAGCCATCACTTCCTTGTGCCCCCAGAAATGCCCGCAGCCTGCCTGCCTGCCTGCCCGCCTCCCCCGGGGTGCTGCTGTGGTGGGGCATCTGCCAGGACTGACTCCTCGCCTACTCTGCCTGCCTCTCTGCCCGCCTGGTGCCTGGTTTGCTCCCAATCGTCCTCCTCTGTGCCCCTCAAGGCGTAACTGCTGGCTTAGAAAGAAACAACCAGCCATCTTTGCCTCACTTTGCGCCCACTTATGGGTTGGTTTGCTATGCGTTAGTGCTCAAGCCATCCTTGCGGCACTACAATGCATGCTGCCTGCCTGCTTTCCATTGATGGTGCTATATAAATAAATAATAATAATAATAATAATTCTCCCCTTCCCGCCTTGCAGCGATGGTGTATGTGTCTTGCTTTGACTAAGGGGAGAAGTCCTTCCTGCGCTCACTTAGACTTTATCAAATTCAATAATCCCTTTTTCAAATGTGCCAGAAGATTTAGGGTTATCTCGTGGCATGTTGGGATTGCCTTGGAACTGGCCCCATTGAGCTGTCTGCAATTGCAACTTTAAATCCCTGACATACTGGAGTGTTCAAATTTCAAAAGTTCCCCTAACATCAGGGGATGATGGGATTGCCTTGAAACTTGGTGTCCATGGGGACACATGGGTAAGCTGTCATGGGACCAAAGGATAGGTTTCTAACGTGCAAATTGACGTAGTTGTAGAATGGGACTTGATTTGGGGTGAGTTAAAAAGTTTAAGCCGCGCCAAAAATCAGGGGATGATGGGATTTGCTTGCAACTTGGCGTGCATGTGGACACATGGATAAGCTCTCCTGGTGCCGAGTTTGAGGTTTCTAACATGCAAATTGACGGAGCTATCCCAAGGGGTGTGAATGGGGTGCCCGATTTTCATAAATTCCCCAAAAATCAGGGGATGATGGGATTGCCTTGAAACTTGGCGTGCATGTGGACACGTGGATAAGCTATCATGGTGCTGAGTTTGAGGTTTCTAACGTGCAAATTGACGTAGTTGTAGAATGGGACAATTTGGGGTGAGTTAAGCCATGCCAAAAATCAGGGGATGATGGGATTTGCTTGCAACTTGGCGTGCATGTGGACACATGGATAAGCTCTCCTGGTGCCGAGTTTGAGGTTTCTAACATGCAAATTGACGGAGCTATCCCAAGGGGTGTGAATGGGGTGCCCGATTTTCATAAATTCCCCAAAAATCAGGGGATGATGGGATTGCCTTGAAACTTGGCGTGCATGTGGACACGTGGATAAGCTATCATGGTGCTGAGTTTGAGGTTTCTAACGTGCAAATTGACGGAGCTATCTAAAGGGGTGTGAATTAGGGTTATGGGAGGTGCGTTAGAGGGTAGAGCCGCGCCAAAAATCAGGGGATGATGGGATTTGCTTGCAACTTGGCGTGCATGTGGACACATGGATAAGCTGCCCTGGTGCCGAGTTTGAGGTTTGTAACATGCAAATTGACGGAGCTATCCCAAGGGGTGTGAATGGGGTGCCCGATTTTCAAAAATTCGCCAAAAATCAGGGGATGATGGGATTGCCTTGAAACTTGGCGTGTGTGTGTATACGCCCATGAGGTGTCATGGTGCCAAACGTGAGGTTTCTAACTTCAACGGAAAAAAAGTTGTTTACTTTTTTAGCTTTCAATGCAAGCCTATGGGGGGGCAAAAACGGAGCTCCGGATCCGATCCGGAGCTCCGGGCGGAGCGGAGCGGAAGTGGGCGGAGCGGGGGCGGGGCGGAGCGACCCGCTCCGAAAAATGGCGGATCTGCAAGTGAAGCGGAGCGGGGGGTCCGTGCACACCCCTAATTTATATCCCACCCTATATCATTAAGATCTCAGGGCGGCATACAGATAAAAGCATACAGTATAAAACAATAAATATACACAGCTAAAAACAAATTAAACCATGAACCAAGTTAAAACAACATTTAATTTAAAAGCAGTAAAAACAATTAAAACAGTTTAAACAATGTGCCATCTTAGTGAATTTAACCATTAAAGGCTTTGTTAAAAAGCCATGTTTTTACTTGGGGTCGAAATGAAATCAATGTTGGAATCAGTCGAGCCTCCAAGGGGAGGGCATTCCACAGTTGGGGTGCCACCACAGAGAAGGCCCTCTCCCTTGTCCCACCATAGCGTATGTGTTGCGCTGATGGGATGCAGAGAAGGGCTCCTCCAAAAGATCTCAAGTCTCAGGCAGCCAGATATAAGGAGAGGCGCTCCCTCAAGTATCAAGGTCCCAAGCCGTTTAGGACTTTAAACATCATTACCAACACCTTGAGTTCTGACCGGAAGCCAGTGCTAGAATGCTGTACCCGCCAACAGTCTAGCTGCTGCAGTTTGCACTAGCTGCAACTTCCAAGTCGTCTTCAAGGGCAGCCCCACATAGAGTGCATTGCAGTAGTCTAATTGGGAAGTTACCACTATTGTGGCTAGGTTGTCCCTGTGCAGGAAAGGCAGGATAACTAAGGCAGGATCTACACTACTGCTTTAGAACAGTTTATAACAGTAGTGACTACTGTTGGGGCCCAGGACACACTGCACATACAGTTTTCAAAATGTTTTCAAAGTGTTATGTCCTGCTTGGTGTAGATCTGGCCCAAGCCAAAGTCTGTGTAATTGAAAGAATCACATATTCTTCCCCTGCTTACCCAGGCTTGCTTCCCCCACCCCTCCCTCTGCGGTCTCCTGTGCCTATTTCAGATTGCAATCCCCATGAGGCAGGGACCTATCACACATCTTTGTAAAGCATCATATACGTAGATGGTGCATCACCTATAAAGCAGAAAGTATGTGTCTGCGATGTATGTCCGAAAATGTTTACCCACTTCCAGATGAGTTAGAAACTTGAGATTTGGCATACCGATGGGTTTGGGTGTACAACGTACCAGGAAAAAAATCTAAAAACACAAGATTTGGGGTTTTAAGTATTTTTTAAAGAATTTAATAAAATCTAATGCTTACGCCTACAACTCCCAGTATGCCTTGGGTGGGATGCCAGACTTACCAGCCTTTGGCAGCCATTGTGAGTGCACGGGCAGGTTGCCGCTGTGTGTCTTTCACAACCCCAACTCCTAAGGATGGTCTCGAGCTGTCAACCGAATTCCACATAAAAGGAAAACAACCCACATAAATGGGCTGCATCCATTTGCGGTGCCTCCTCCTGTCCTCTGCATGGCTTTAAAATTGTTAACAGATACAACAGTGTGACTTTGAGGAGGCCAAGCATAGAATCATAGAATCATAGAGTTGGAAGGGGTCTAAAAGGCCATCGAGTCCAACCCCCTGCTCATTGCAGGGAGCCTACAGCACCCGGTCTCCCATCCAAGTACTAACCAGGCCTGACCCTGCTGAACTTTGAGCAGCTGTCTTACACAGTGAGTGAACGGATCAAAGAATGCTCAAAGGCACCCCGTCCTGATATCGCTGTTTTCTCAGAATCTGGGGAAAGCAAGTGTGCAGCCTTCACCCTTAAAAGGGAGGGAGGAAGGGGACGCATTCTGTGCATGCCCAGAAACAGACCCGACAAAGGGGGGGGAAGTGCCTGGCCCAGCCCCAGTCCTTCAGTACTAGGGTGACCATATTTTGGAAACCAAAAAGGAGGACAACATAGTCGGTCCCCAAGGGGGCGTGTCCAGCACCAAGGGGGCGTGCCCACCCGAACAAAGCCTTGGTCACATGTCTGATTTTGTCTTAAATGTGTGAACAGATGAACAGACCTATTTCTAATTTGGCATAGCTAAAGTCCTTTTTAAAAGCAATCATAGTGCCAAGTTTCATTTCTTTATCTTTAAAAATAACATCTTTTTAAAATAATAATTTTAAAACCTCAATTTTTAAAAAAAAATCTTAAAAAATCAATGGATGAACGGATCTGTTTCAAATTTGTATGACTAAAGCTCTACCTAAAACCTATCATGGTGCAAAGTTTCATGTCTTTATCTTTAAAAATAATTGAGTTATAAGCATTTTTGTTAATTTTCATTAGAGCTGCTCTTTGGCTGGGGAAGATTGGAAAAATCCGGATCTCCCCTCCCCCTCCCGGATTTGTCATAAAAAACCCGGACAAATCCAGGCAAATCCGGTCATATGGTCACCCTATTCAGTACAAGCTCCTGATGGAGCACTTAGTGGGTGAGAACTCAGACCAAGGCAGTCCCAGCAGGATTGGCTGGAGCTGGGTGCATCCTCTATCAAGGAGCAGCATCAGCAATGAGAGAAGGGAAGCACTTCTCCAAGGACACGGGCAGTAGCAGGCTGCCAAAGGCATGCTGGGAGGTATAGAACTGGCATGTAGAGTGGCTGATTTTAAATAAAGTATAGGTTAGCAAACCAGGTCACTATCTCTTAATCCTAACTCAGCTCCACTTTCCTGACCTCTCACTGTCTTAGGGCTTTGCTAGACCAGGGTTTAGCCTGGGCTGATACCCGGGCTCGCCCCTGTGTGCCCAGATGACGCACAGGGGATCCCGGAGTCAGGCAGAGGTCATCCCTTCTTTGCCCCAGGTTAACAGGCTCCACTTTTGGCCCGGTATTTCTGTGGCTTTTCCCAGCTATGCAGCTTACTCACATGTATCCTGGAGAAGCCGCACATGGGACAGGGAAAGAGATCGTGACTGAGGGGTGGGGGAGATCATGGCCAGGGGGGAGATTGGGGCCGGGGGGGAGATCAGGGGCAGAGGGGCGGGAAAACCTTTTAAAAAAAACACACACATACTTTTGGCGCTTATGTGCTCCTGCACACCCGGCCCTTTAAAAATTAAAAAAACATGGCGGACGCAACGGGGCTTTCCTTTAGCCCATCGCGTCTGACGTGTAGATTAGAGCAACAGCCCGTGCTAGTTGCAGCGCAGGCTTGCCCCTCCACACGCCCAGATTTTAAGGTAGGTCTAGCAAAGCCCTTTGTTCTCCTTCTACCTGACTTTCTCCAATTGCCACTAACCCCGCCCCCATTCCATTCTAGCCTCAGCTGTCAGTCATTCCTCCATTCACTCTTCTGTTTCAATGGTGTAGTCAGGCTTCTACATCATAGTCATAAACTTTATTCAGTCATTCCTGCATCTGTCTTGGAATGTTGTGGTTTAGTTATAACAGGGAAAATGCAGCATAAAAAAATCTCAACAAGTTAAAAGACCTTGGAAAGTAAAAATAATTTTTAAAAATTTACTTGCCACTGGAAAGCCATTAATGCAGTCACTAGCCAAGCCTGCCTGGGAAAAAGAAATTTTTCTGTATTTTAATTTTATATCAATTTTGCTGCGTGGTTTTTATTCTGGTTGTGCTTTTTATATTGTATTTTGTATTTGTGCTTTTAACCTGTTGGTTGTCTTACTATGGTTTTAATTTTTGTGAACCGCCCAGAGAGCTTCGGCTATTGGGTGGTATAGAAATATAATAAATAAATAAATAAATAAATAAATAAATAAATAAATAAATAATAAAGAAATCCATAAGCAGGATGCCACAACTAAGACCACAACTAGACCTAAGGTTTATCCCGGGATCATCCAGGGTTCGCCCCTGCCTGAGCACTGGATCCCCTGTGTGGCACTTAGATGAACAGGTTTGACCCCAGGACAATCCTGGGATAAACCTTAAGTCTAGCTATGGCCTTATACATATACATATACATAAATACTTTATTTGTTCTCCACATAACATTGCGACTTAGGCCAGATCTACACAGGATATAGCACTATGAAAGTGGTATGAAAGCGGTATATGGAGGCAGGATCTACACTACTGCTTTATAGCGGTATTGAAGTGCACTGACAACTGTTGAGGCCTATTGACACATGCCATATACTGCTTTCACAGTGTTATACCCTGCTTGGTGTAGATGTGTCATGAGCCCGAACAGTTGTCAGTGCACTTCAATAACTCTATAAAGCAGTAGTGTAGATCCTGCCATAATCTGATCTTAAATAGTTTAATTCTCAATTAATGCCCCATTACCTGGCTCTGCCGCCATTGCTGCACAGGCACTGGCGGTGCCAGGTGAGGCCCCCTTACCTTTTTTCAGAGCTCCGGATTGAGGCGAAGGATCCGCCTTCATCTCGATCTGCTCTGTGACGCTCTGCTGCCCCCCGATCCTCTTCACCTCTGCCTTAAGGGGAGGCGAAGCACCCCGATCCGCTTCTGCTTCTGCGACCCGAAGAGAAGTGGAGCACAGCCCTAGAAAGCAGTATGTGGAATGTGTCAATGGGCCCCAACAGTTGTCAGTGTAGTTCAATATTGCTATAAAGCAGTCGTGTGGCTCCTGCCTTTTATATACCACTTTCATAGTGCTATATCCTGCTTTGGCCTACAACTCCTGACAGCCCAACTCAGTTTGGCCCTCAGGTTGAAATAGTTCCCCCATTCTACATCTTTCCTTTTTCCTCTCTCTTTTCCAACCCTACCCCATACTTTCCCCTTCATTCAAGCTGTCCTGCTTAACTGCATATTTCTCCTGAAGAAACTCTCCCTGGACCAAAATGATTTGGGCAACTATTAGCTGGTCACAATGCAAATAGTGTGAAAGCACATCTTCTCCCAAATACGCCTGTTGGTCCTTCTCCAGGAGCTTCCTCCAAAAGAAGTGAGGCAGGCAGCTACTAAAGAGAGGGCCTTTTCGGCTGTGGCACCCCGGTTATGGAATGAGTTTCTCAGAGAGGCTCGCTTGGCACCTACACTGTGTTCTTTTCAGTGCCAGGTGAAGGCCTTTTTTTATTTTCCCAGGCATTTTAGTTCTTCAGTTTCTGTTGTTTTAAACCTGTCAGGTATTGCAGCTCAGGACCGCAGTTCCTGATGGAACACCTCTCCCGACCCGAACATATCCAGACACTACAATCAACGTTTGGGGCCTCCCTCCATGTGCCACCTTCAAGGGAGGTTCAGAAGGTGGCAACAAGAGAGAGGGTCTTCTCAGTGGTGGCTCCCCAACAATGGAATGAGCTCCCCAGAGAGGCCCACCTGGCACCAACACTGTCATCCTTTCAGTGCCAGATTAATACTACCCTCTTTTCTAATGGGGCATTTATGCCAGTCATCTAAACAGATCTAGTATTTCATTGAAACTTGTTTTTAGCTGTCTAAATTGTTTTAAATTTTGGATATTAATTTTTTTCCTGCTGTATTTTACACTGTTCTTTTAATGCTATGTTTTATTGTCTTCTGAACTGTTGTTATCCACCCAGAGGGAATCATAGAATCATAGAATAGTAGAGTTGGAAGGGGCTTATAAGGCCATCGAGTCCAACCCCCTGCTCAATGCAGGAATCCACCCTAAAGCATCCCTGACAGAGGGTTGTCCAGCTGCCTCTTGAAGGCCTCAAGTTTGGGAGAGCCCACACCCTCCCTACGTAACTGGTTCCATTGTCGTACTGCTCTAACAGTCAGGAAGTTTTTCCTGATGTCCTGCTGGAATCTGGCTTCCTGGAACTTGAGCCTGTTATTCCGTGTCCTGCACTCTGGGGGGATCGAGAAGAGATCCTCGCCCTCCTCTGTGTGACAACCTTTGAAGTATTTGAAGAGTGCTATCATGTCTCCCCTCCATCTTCTCTTCTCCAGGCTAAACATGCCCAGTTCTTTCAGTCTCTCCTCATGTGATTTTAAACTGTAAGCCTCTAGGCAGGGTATTGCTGTTTTATTTGTATATTCTGTACAGCACCAAGTATATTGTTGGTGCTATACAAATAAATAAAATAATAATAATAATAATAATAATAATAATAATAATAATAATAAGGCTTTGTTTCCAGACCCCTGATCATCCTCGTTGCCCTCCTCTGAACACACTCCAGCTTGTCTGCATCCTTCTTGAATTGTGGAGCCCAGGTATTGAATAGTATAGAAAAGGAATTAATTAATTAATTAATTGGAGACTGGCCTTCTTCGCCAACCTGATAATTTGTGGCAGCCTGCAGGACATAAATCCATAACAGGAAGCCCCGTTGCTCCCAGGGGTGGAGGAGAAACATCCGCCCTGGCTCTCAGCTTTGGCGTCCTCCTCCTCCTCCTCCTCCTGCCCCCGGCTCACTCTCCAATCAAGCGAGGAACTCTCGTCCCCGAGCTCATCCCTGTGACATCTGAGACCCGCTCTCTGCCCTGGACCCTCCCCTCTCATTACCGCGGCCAGCGGGGGAATACAAGCCCTCTCTTTTCTTTCCTCTCTTCTGTGAATAGCTTGCAGGGCTGGGAGGGACACTTGATGGGCAGCCGAGGGAGCTGGGAGAAAGGTTGTCCCACCCAAAGCATCATTTTCTCAATGGAGAGATGAAAAGGGCTCCAGCCTGCTATTCAGAGCGGCCCTTGTACCTTCCCCTCCCCATTCCTTAGCATTGCCAGGCTGGCTTTTATTGCTGTCTAACCTCCTTGACCTTCGGCGTGTCTTCAGCCGTGGGGGGAGTGAGCCGAAGGAGAGGGTCTGCCCCTGCATTCGTTTCGACTCCCTGTTTAGTGGTGTGTTCGTTCTGGTTTGCATCCCAGCTTTGCCGTTTCAGAGCTCAAGGTGGCTTACTTTTATTACACAACCGAGCTGTACAACCGAGAGGAAACCAATGCTTCCGCCCACCCACCTTTGGGCCCGTTCAGAAGACACCTGGCTTTAACCACGGTGAATAAGGCTTTTTTTGGGGGGGGGGCTTTATTTACCGTATTTCTTCGATTCTAAGACACACTTTTCCCCCCATATAAACATCTCTAAAAACAGGGCGCGTCTTAGAATCGCGGGTGCGTTTATTATTTGTTAGAATCAAAGCTTTTTTTTCTGTTGGTGGTGCTGAAATTAGTGTGCATCTTACAATCGATGGCGTCTTAGAATCGAAGAAATACGGTACCATGGTGAAAGCCATGGTTTAAGGTAGGGCTGTGCACGACACACACACACCCGAAACGCTTCGGATCCCGATCCGGACCTTCAGACGCCATTTTGCCCTCCCCCTTTCCCACTTACCTGCCTCCGTGGCAGGCGGCAGAGGCAGGTAAGTGGGAAGGGGGGACAAAATGGCATCTAAATAAGCTCCCCTCCCCCCTTACCTGGCTCCGAACTGGACCTCCCCCGATCCTCTCCAGAACCAGGTTTAGGAGGTCCAGTGGCCATAGAGGTACTAATCAGCAGAGGCCGCTCAATATCTTAAAATCACGCAGCCTGTTCCCTTTCATTTCCGGCAGCAGCACCAGAAGCCACCAGAAGAAAGATGGTGGCAGCAACGGAGGCAGCAGGTAAGGGGACTGGGGGGGGGGGGCTCCAAAGCACCAAGGCGGTCCGAAGCTTTGGAGCCAATTGGCTTCAGCTTCGGACCACTTCGGCCTTCACCCAAACTGCCTCGGATCCATGATCCTGTGCTCCGAATCACCCTGATCCGCTTCGGATTCAGGGTTCAGAACCAAGGCGGTATACAGCCCTAGTAAGCACCACTCCAGGTTTTTGAGGGCCATGGATCAAGGCACCCTCAATGACCGCCTCCCTCAGTTGAGTCTATCTTCTCCCTGCCATTGGCTCCAGCTGTTCTTGCTCCTCCCCTTCCTCATCATGGCTCCAACAGAGAGCCAGGGAGCAAGTAGGCCGCTGCATCTCCTGCCCCTTCTTTTCACCACCACCGTTGTCAGGGCTGGAGTGAGAGACAAGTGAACGAGCAGGTTGCAAGGGTGAAGAGGAGGAGCACGTCCTCACCTGTTCAGAATCAGACGGAGTGGTTGATGGGAAGCTGGTCAAAGGTCCCCTTGCCATTTTACTGGAAGTTGCCAAAATGCAGGCAAGCGTTATGTGTCTGCCAAGATTTGAATTTCTGAGCCTGGAAATAGGAATTTCCAGTGTGCAATTGGGCCATTGGTGTGGTCAATTCCATAATATAGCCTTGAGAAGAGCCCTGCTGGATCAGGCCAAGGTCCATCAAGGCCAGCATTCTGTTCACACAGTGGTCAACCAGCTGCCCACAGGAAACCCACAAGCAAGACACGGGTCCAAAAGCACCCAGAAGATTTCTCTCTTAGTTTTTCGCCCCTTGCTCAAATCCCACCAGTGTATTCATGAAGCTGGGATTTTTTGGCCCAATGTGCATCACTTCCTTACACAGAAGCACATTTGCCATTTTGATGCCCGTTCCTCCAGTTTGGAGAGATCCCTTTGGAGCTCTTCACAATTCCTTTGCGCTTCAACAACCTTAAATAATTTGGTGTCGCTGGCAAACTTGGCCACTCCACTGCTCACTCTTGATTCCAGATCATTTATGAACAAGTTGAAAAGCGTTGGTCCCAGTAAAGGTCCCTGGGGGACCCCACTATTTACATCCTTCAATTGGGAGAATTTACTATTTATTCTCTCTAGTTCTCAGATGGTTTTAAAAGATCTTTTGGCTCCTATTCGTCATTCCACCCATTTCCCTATTAACTAGCTCGACTCGCACAGACAACCTGCATGCTAGTCCTTTATTGCTCTGCATCATACTTTCCTGGCTTTTCTACGGGTGCCCGGAAAAATGTAGGAGCCAGGTTGGTCACTGGTACATCTAGGGGTGACCACATTACACCAGTCTTAAAATCTCTTCACTGGCTGCCAATTGGTTTCCAGGAGAAGTATAAAGTGTTGGTTATCACCTTTAAAGCCCTCCATGGTTTGGGTCCAGGCTACCTGCAGGATCGCCTTCTCCCGTACAATCCACCCCGCACACTCAAGTCCTCTGGGAAGGATCTACTTCAGTCAGCAAAGACTAGGCTGACAACCATTACCCAGAGAGGATCTTCTCTTCTGCTGCTCCCAGACTCTGGAATGGCTTGCCGGAGGAGACACATCAACTTAACAGTCTACTAGCGTTCAAGAAAGCTATAAAGACTGATCTATTCCAGCAGGCCTATCTAGCGGAATTTTAGGATCCTCTGTGTGTGTGTGTGTGTGTGTGTGTGTGTGTGTGTGTTTGTGTGTGTAATTTTAGGATACTTTTAGTATGTGTTTGGGATGTTTTTAACAGTGTATGCTATGTTTTTAATCAGCATTTATGTATTTTATGCTTGCTGTTGTTCTCCGCCTCAATCCAATTGGAGAGGCAGGTAAGAAATAAATTATTATTATTATTATTATTATTATTATTATTATTATTATTATTATTAGGACGCAGACAAGCTGGAGTGTGTTCAGAGGAGGGCAACCAGGATGATCAGGGGTCTAGAAACAAAGCCCTACGAAGACAGAGTGAAAGAACTGGGCATGTTTAGCCTGGAGAAGAGAAGATGGAGGGGAGACATGATAGCACTCTTCAAATACTTAAAAGGTTGTCACACAGAGGAGGGCCAGGATCTCTTCTCGATCCTCCCAGAGTGCAGGACACGGAATAACGGGCTCAAGTTAAAGGAAGCCAGATTCCAGCTGGACATCAGGAAAAACTTCCTGACTGTTAGAGCAGTACGACAATGGAATCAGTTGCCTGGTGAGGTTGCGGGCTCTCCCACCCTAGAAGCCTTCAAGAGGCAGCTGGACAACCATCTGTCAAGTATGCTTTAGGGTGGATTCCTGCATTGAGCAGGGGGTTGGACTCGATGGCCTTGTAGGCCCCTTCCAACTCTGCTATTCTATGATTCTATGATTCTATGATAATAATAATAATGATAATTAAAAGCCAAAGCCGATTAGGAGTCCACTGGACTCCCCCCTCCCAGCCACTCCCCCCCCCCCGCTCACTCCCAGCCACTGTCTGCCCACCCCCACTCGTCTGCCTGCCGACCTGTGGGAATTAGCTGAGGTCTCCACCTGAACCACTTTGGCAATGATATTATGTTTCAATGCCGCTGCTCCCCCCCACTCCCTTGCAGCCACTGCTCCCCCCCGCTCCCCCCTTGCTCACTTCCAGCCTGTGCCTCCCCCACTCAGCTACCCACCAACTCACAGGACTTACCTAGGGTTCCACACACCCCAGCAAGCTGCCCGGCCTCCTCTCTGGGCTCCCCCCCTCCCAGCCGCTCTGAGCCGTTCCCCGCCTCCTGTCCGCAGCTGTGCTTATATATCCCATTGCTTAGCAACACAAAGTTCTTAGCTCAGAACCTCCAGTAGGGCACGCATTGCCTTATCTATCTATCTATCTATCTATCTATCTATCTATTATTATTATTATTAATAATAATAATTGTTTATAAAGTGCCATCAATTTTCATGGCGCTGTACAGAATAAAACAAAACAAGACAATCTGCCATTAATTAGATTTTTAAATCATTGTATTTTTTTTTTAATACCAATAGAATAGAATTTTTTTTTTCTTACCCGTCTCTCCCTCTGGATCGAGGTGGGGAACAACATTCAATTTTTGTGAACCGCCCAGGGAGCTTCGGCTATTGGGCGGTATAAAAATGCAATGAATAAACAAATAAATAAATAAAATAAATGAGGGACAGGGCCTTTTCGGTGGTGGCCCCCAGACTATGGAATTATCTCCCTGATGAGGCTCGCCTGGCACCAACGCTTCTATCTTTCCAGCGCCTTTCCTCTTTGCCCAGGCATATGGCAGCACATCTTAATCACCCACATGTTTAGGGTTTTTTAACGGTTTTTAATGCTTTATGTGTGTATGTTCTGTGTTTTAGAATTTTAAATTTTGTATACTTGTTTTTATCTCAATTTTAGAATTTCTGTAAACCGCCCAGAGAGCTCCGGCTATGGGGCAGTATGTAAGTGTAATAAATAAATAAATAAATAAATAAATAAATAAAATACAAAATCACCATCAAATGCATAAAACTGGTTAAAAACATATAAAACTGATGCAATATTAAAATAACAATTGGACATGTTAAAAAAAACACACACATCTGGGTAGGCCTGCCGGAAGAGATCAGTCTTTATGGCTTTCTTTAAAATCAGAAAGACCATTAATGAGGACACATATGTCCCTTAAACATCTTAAAAAAAGAAAAGAAAAAAGCACCCAAAAATACCCCCCTTGCGTCAAATACATTTATACACAGTCTATGAAACAGGCATGGCTTTTAAATTCTGGAAATTGAACGTAAGATTGTTTCTAGCTTTGATGTCATAAAGCGGACAGAAGATTTTTTTAAAGGGGGTGGGGGAGAACACAGATAAGATTTAGAATTTGAGCAGCCATTCAAAAGGCTTGCAAAATAAACACAGAAATCCCAAGTTTGTCCGATGTCCGGACCATTCTTGCGTCGCTGTCCCTTCCTCGTTCGCCAACTCAAACGTTATGCTTTGGTTAGAAGGGAAGGCCGGATTAATTGGTGATGGTCAGCAAGAATCTTGTGCAGCTAGGAAAAGTAAGATAATGAAGGCAATCAACCTCCTTGCTTCAGGGGGTAAACAGACTCTCCCACTGAGAGACCTCATCACTGGGTACTTTATCGGCAAGTGAATGTGTTTCCCTTCTAAAGTATCAGGTATTGGTTAGTGCTGGAGGGCAGAACTTGAAGTCTTATTAGCCAGTGTTCTGATTCAGTGAGCAGAAAAGCTCTACCTGCTCAGGTCCAGGAGCAGAAAAGAGGATTCCAGAGAGAGCCTCACCTGGCTGAGGCCACCATATGGAGAAGACAAATAAACAAGGCATTTGGCCATGAATGGTGCCTTTAGAGCATTTTCCCTTGTTTTATGTAATTTCCCCTCTGAAAAGGGACAACAGAGAAAATGTGTTGACAGGATTGGGCAGAACTCGCCTGGGCAGTTAATTCCCGCCCACCCACCCATCCCCACCTCCAGTGTTTGCTATCGTCGGCTTGGGGCCAAAACCATTGGTAAAATCCATTTTCCTCCGGATAAAATCATTTGAGATTAACAGCCCCTGTGGTGGCGACAAAACTGTAAAACGAATCCCATCTTGTGCGTTATTGCTTCAACTATTCAGGTATTCTCTTTCTTGCCTGTATTGCTACGGTGCCCGCGGCAGAAATTCAATCTCTTTTCTAATTATTATTTATTTGCAGAAGTAGCCGCAACTGAAAGAACTTGGTCCTTTTCCAGATACTCACAAAAGGGCCATCGTTGCCTGTCAGCTTACGGGATAGCTGGGGGTTTATTTATTCCGATTCATAGCCCTCCCATCCCAAAGGCTTGGGGTGGGTTACGAAAGCCAAAATCAATAAAACGGAATAAGTTGTCTCCCGGCTTGCACATAGAAGTCAGCTATGGGCACCACTGTGTATTATTTTGACAACTGGACATGTGCAGGGCCGGCCCTGCTATTAGGCAAAGTGAGGCAGTCACCTCAGGTAGCAGATATTGGGAGACAACAACTAGACGTTGGAGGAGAAAGCTCTGTACTGTGTGGTCTACTCTACAACCCCTAAGTTGGCCAACTGACTTCCAATTTAGAGGAGGACATTGTCCCATCACCAATGTTAGCCATTTATCTGCCAGTCCAGTTCGCTTTTGGTATGTAGAATGGGAGGGGTGCCATCTTGTTCTTTGCTTCAGTCAGAAAATGTCTTAGGCCAGCCCTGTACGTGGCCCATATTCGAAGGAGAGTCTTGACATATATTAAAGCCAAACCATTCCACTCTGCCATTCTGCTCATTGTTGTCATACGTAGACAATCTCTCTGGAGGATGGAACTCAGATGGACACAATCCTGTCAGGTTGAAGCTGAAGGGGCTGTGCAGAACTCTGATTGGTTAGTCACCCCTGACATCTCAAAGATATGGTATAGCTAATACCCTGGAAGACAGAAACAAACTTCAAAGTGTTCTTGATAGGCTGGAGTGCTGGGCTGAAAACAACAGGATGAAATTTAATAGGGATAAATGCCAAGTTCTACATTTAGGAAATAGAAACCAAAGGCACAGTTACAGGATGGGGGATACTTGGCTCAACAATACTACAAACGAGAACGATCTTGGAATTGTTGTAGATCGCAAGCTGAATATGAGCCAACAGTGCGAAATGGCTGCAAGAAAGGCAAATGCTATTTTGGGCTGCATTGATAGAAGTATAGCTTCCAAATCACGGGAGGTACTGGTTCCTCTCTATTCGGCCCTGGTTAGGCCTCATCTAGAGTATTGTGTCCAGTTCTGGGCTCCACAATTCAAGAAGGATGCAGACAAGCTGGAGCGTGTTCAGAGGAGGGCAACCAGGATGATCAGGGGTCTAGAAACAAAGCCCTATGAAGAGAGACTGAAAGAACTGGGCATGTTTAGCCTGGAGAAGAGAAGATGGAGGGGAGACACGATAGCACTCTTCAAATACTTAAAAGGTTGTCACACAGAGGAGGGCCAGGATCTCTTCTCGATCCTCCCAGAGTGCAGGACACGGAATAACGGGCTCAAGTTAAAGGAAGCCAGATTCCAGCTGGACATCAGGAAAAACTTCCTGACTGTTAGAGCAGTGCGACGGTGGAATCAGTTACCTAGGGAGGTTGTGGGCTCTCTCACACTAGAGGTCTTCAAGAGGCAGCTGGACAAGCATCTGTCAGGGATGCTTTAGGGTGGATTCCTGCATTGAGCAGGGGGTTGGACTAGATAGTCTTGTAGGCCCCTTCCAACTCTGCTATTCTATGATTCTATGATTCTATGAAAGACCCTGTTCAGACAACACGCTAAGCCACCGGGTAAAACATTTTGAGCTAAACATTATGACTTAGCGTGACAAGTGAACCATTCCTAACCATGGTGGCTACATAACCACAATTTAAGCATGCTCAGCCACCATTTGCTGCAAAAGGGTTAGCAGACTAACCGTGGCTAAGCGTGTTATCTGAACAGGCCCAATGTGTCCTTCCTGCCTCTCCCCTGAATAGTTTTTCAGCTTACAAGAAAACGATTGGTGTATTACTATTACTATTTTTAAAAATCAAGTGCTCCATAATTGGACAAATGTATAATAAACCGCCCCCACCACCTACTGGATGGATGGGCTGCCCACCAGGAGCTCTGAGTTGTTGAATTCTCTTCTCTTAGGGCCTTTTATCATATTTTATTATTTATTTATTTTACAATATTTACATACCACTCCCCATTGAGAATTTTAGAGCAGTGTACAAGGTAAAATAAAATAAAAACAGAATAAAACACTTTAAAATAGATTTTAAAAGAAGCCAAATGTACAGTGAACCGCAACCGGTCATTAAGGAAAGGCTTCCTGGAATAATGACGTTTTCAGGAGGCGCCGAAAGGAATACTAAGTTGGCACCGGCCTGACTTCCAGAGGCAGGGAGTTCCACAGGAGGGGGGGCCACCATGCTGAAGGCTCTTCCCCTGGTGGACTCCAATCGGAGGATGGGTTATTGTGTTAAATATGTTCCACCTGTGTTTCACAGACTGTCTGGCATCTTTCGTTGACAGAATCAGATTATTTATTTATTTTTATTTTGGGGCAAATGCACGAGAATCCTGTTCAAGTTGCGTCTGTGCAATTTGAACAAATTCTCTCCCCAAGTTTTTTTAAAAAATATGGTCCGCAAGTCCACGGAATCCACGTGACTTGATAAAAGCTGGTTGGCTGTGGAATCCGCTGGTCAATTTCATAGAAATCTGAATTCATTTCAGTCCATTCCAGATTTCTCCAGCGGATTTCTCCGGCCACGTCCTGATTTGAAATAACCGGTCCAATATCAAGCTGCTGGCCTGTAGTAATATCACAGTGTCATATCTCTGAAACATTTGATTCATACATATACAAACACAGAGATGCATGAAGCATCACTTGACTAGTTGCAAATTGATTGTTGAGCAAACCATTTCATCTTCTTCCAGCTGTTGTCCCCAAATATATAATCATCTATATTGGATACAGTATTTCATTGCAGAAATGTGAATGGGATCTCTGTCTCTCGATTCTGTTCATATAAATGTCATATGACTTCCCTAGCATTTATAAATATTAATACAGAATACCCCATAAGAACAATACATAATAATAATGAGAAATGCAAAATCCCATCCTATTGATTCTGGCATATCAGCAGCTTAAGGATTAGCAGGTGAACTTGGAAGTTAAAATATTGCTTTGGGGGGAAATAATAATGATAATGTCAAAATGCAACGGTGGGGAGAAGGACCCTGAGTTGTTGAATTATCTGATCTTCGGGGCTTTTATCAGATAGTGCGACAGTGTTGTGTGGTCAGGACTTACCCATGTGAGATTTACACACAGCAGTTCCCCGAAACACATGCTTGGCATGCAGAAGGCTCCAGGTTCTGATCCCTGGCTTCTCCAGATCGGACGAGGAAAGAATCATAGAATCATAGAATAGCAGAGTTGGAAGGGGCCTACAAGGCCATCGAGTCCAACCCCCTGCTCAATGCAGGAATCCACCCTAAAGCATCCCTGACAGATGGTTGTCCAGCTGCCTCTTGGCCTCTAGTGTGGGAGAGCCCACAACCTCACCAGGCAACTGATTCCATGGTCGTACTGCTCTAACAGGAAGTTTTTCCTGATGTCCAGCTGGAATCTGGCTTCCTTTAACTTGAGCCCGTTATTCCGTGTCCTGCACTCTGGGAAGATCGAGAAGAGATCCTGGCCCTCCTTTGTGTGACAACATTTCAAGTATTTGAAGAGTGCTATCATGTCTCCTCTCAATCGCCCCTTCTCCAGGCTAAACATGCCCAATTCTTTCAGTCTCTCTTCATAGGGCTTTGTTTCCAGACCCCTGATCATCCTGGTTGCCCTCCTCTGAACACGCTCCAGCTTGTCTGCATCCTTCTTGAATTGTGGAGCCTACCTGAAAACTACCCGAAACCCTGGCGAGCCGCTGCTGCCAGTCAGTGCCAACAATACTGGGCTAGATGGACAGAGGGTCCGACTCAGTATAAGGCAGCTTCCTATGTAACCTTCTATTCCTGTTCCAGGTAGAAGTAGTACTCCTGATGGCCAGATAGGTTTGGGGACTTGAGTCCACCTGCAAGCAGTTCTAATATGCTGGGGGATCAAATGTCACCCTCGGCTCAGTATCTGACTAAGGTCTCATCTACACCAAGCAGGATATTCCCCTATGAAAGTGGGATATAAAAGGCAGGAGCCACACTACTGCTTTATAGCAGTATTGAAGTGCACAGACAACTTTAGGGTGGATTCCTGCATTGAGCAGGGGGTTGGACTCGATGGCCTTGTAGGCCCCTTCCAACTCTGCTATTCTATGATTCTATGATTCTATGTTGGGACCCATTCATACAATACAATATACCGCTTTCATACTGGTATATCCTGCTTGGTGTGGCTCCAGGATGATCAGGGGTCTGGAAACAAAGCCCTATGAAGAGAGACTGAAAGAACTGGGCATGTTTAGCCTGGAGAAGAGAAGATTGAGGGGAGACCTGATAGCACTCTTCAAATACTTAAAAGGTTGTCCCACAGAGGAGGGCCAGGATCTCTTCTTGATCATCCCAGAGTGCCGGACATGGAATAATGGGCTGAAGTTACAGGAAGTCAGATTCCGGCTGGACATCAGGAAAAACTTCCTGATTGTTAGAGCAGTACAGCAATGGAACCAGTTACCTAGGGAAGTTGTGGGCTCTCCCACCCTGGAGGCCTTCAAGAGGCAGCTGGACAACCATCTTTATTGTTAGGTGGGCAAGGACACGAGAGGGGGTCTTTTCTACAGTGGCCTCACCCCTCTGCAATACAGGCAGGGCTGAGCACTGTGTGCGAAACATGGGATCCAAGCAATAACCCCTTCTTAGCTGGTGCCTTCCTTCACACAGGAAGCACCAATGTGGCTTGAGATGTAAATGAGGCTAAAAAGGGGGGAATGAGACCAGGGCAGGATCTACACTACTGCTTTAAAACAGTTTATAACAGGAGTGACAACAGTTGAGGCCCAGGACACCCTCCCTAGACAGTCTTCAAAAAGTTTTCAAAGTGTTATATCTTGCTTGCTGTAAGTCTGGCCCAGAAGCGAGGGGGTGGGGTGGGAGTAGGGTGACCATATGAAAAGGAGGACAGGTCTCCTGTATCTTTAACAGTTGCATAGAAAAGGGAATCTCAGCAGGTGTCATTTGTATATATGGAGAACCTGCTGAAATTCCCTCTTCATCACAACAGTTAAAGGTGCAGGAGTTATACTAGAGTGGCCAGATTTAAAAGAGGGCAGGGCACCTGCAGCTTTAACTGTTGTGATGAAGAGGAAATTTCCCCAGGTTCCCCATATATACAAATGACACCTGCTGAAATTTCCTTTTCAATACAACTGTTAAAGATACAGGGGCCCTGTCCTCCTTTTCATATGGTCACCCTAGGTGGGAGAGAGAGCAAGGCGGTGGGGTTGGGTTGCGATAGGTCTGCCTTTAGAGGGGGCCTTATCCATCAATTAACGTAGAGACAAAACAAAACCTTCAATGGCAGCCATTGGTTCAACGTACCCAATAGCTCTAGAAAGCCGCGAGCATTAACCAAACAAAACACACTCGGAGGCAGACTTAACGTGAGGTCAAAACAGACCGGCTTTGTGAGCTAAATCCCAAAGATCCCTCCTAATTTCCCCACTCAAGGATCTTGAAGGAGTCCTTGGATGCTCTTTACGACACTTTGATCCGCGCCTAATTCCATTAAAATCCGGGTCTTTTTTTAAAGGACCAGATAGCTGCGCCAAACCGGTCTGGCACAGATGTGTTAGCTAAGCTCTGGGCAGAAAACGACTTAGTTGTGGTGGTGGTGTCGATGACGATTAACTCAGCCCCGGCAGGAAATGAATCTTCTCTCCATACTCCAGGGTAGGCCCTTAAAAAAAAAAAAAAAGCTAGTGTGGCGTTACACTCCACAAGTCAATTCCAAATGTATGTCTGCGGTTTGTAAGTCTGTGGTTTGTAGAATGTTGGCCTGAGTGGGCGGAGTTAGAATGTCTTGGGAGTGGGAGGAGTGATATATAAGGGAAGGACGGAGGGGATTGAGAGATTCTTTTCAGGAAAGCTTTTCAGGGAGACTTGTTAGGGACTCTTAGAGTCTGTAGTGCTCTCTGTGTTTAGGGTACTTAAGTTCTGGGAAATTTGAGAGTCAGTGTAGAGAGTGGTGTCTTTAGGGTGTGGTGTGCACATACTGGAAGTATATTAATCAATACTGATAATAAAGAAAGTTCAAGAGTGATTGTGTGAGAAAAAGGAAAGCGCGAATGTGAATGAGTGACAGGATTGTATGAAAGGTTTCAAAAAGGTTTTTAAAGGTTGTTATTTGAAACAAAGCTTGTGAACGTTTAAAAATAAATTTTGATTGTTTTGTTTTTAAAACTACCACAAAAAGCCCACGTGTCTGTTTGGCATTTATCATCTTAAGTTTACACATTCAGCACCCACTCTGACAATCATTCACCTAAGCAGATATAACTCACAGCGCATTATTATATATATTAAAATCCATTCTCCATTTTAACCCCTTTCTCCACATAGTTTGGAGGAAGGTGGTTTTTATCCCTCGCCTCAGGCGTATCAAGCGGTGGTGCTTGGCTTGAGCAGGGAGTAGCCTCGGCCGGGTCTGGTGTTCAGAGCCTGTGTTGGGGCAGCTAGCTCTGTACATCTGAATTATATTTTGGCACAAGGAAACAATAAATGGGATACTATTTCTGCGTGGGATCTGGTGTGAATGGCCCCACTGCAGTTTCGTTATTGCCTGTCATGGCATGCAGCACCTAGTGAAATTCCCTCTTCATCACAACATTTAAAGCTGCAGGAGCCCTGCCTAGCATGACCTAGCAAAAGAGGGCAGGGCTCCTGCAGCTTTAAATGTTGTGATGAAGAGGGAATTTCAACAGGTGCTGCATGCATACAAATGATGCCTGCTGAAATGCCCTTTTCGATGCAACTGTTAAAGATAGAGGAGCCCTGTCCTCCTTTCCGTATGGCCACCCTGGGTTATCAGCAGGGGCCCTTCTCACTTGCCCACCTCCATGGGTAGTTTGGCTGTTGAGTAAAAGGAAAGGGGCCTTCTCAGTGGTGGTCCCAGCTTCCATCAGGGGTTCTTCAGGCCCCTTCTTTTACAGGTCTTCAAGGAAGGCTCTGAAGACGCACTTGTTTTCACTGGTTATGTTGGCGTTGTCTGTTTTTAGAGTGTTTTTAGAGTATTTTATTGAATATTAATTGCTTTTCTCTTTGAGTTTGCATATTTTCAACATGTTTTTATCCTGTATGCAGCCTTGAAAGGGTTCTACCCTTGAAGGCATCCTAAAAAAAAATAATTACAAATAAAATAAAATAATAAATCAAATGCAAGGAAATTGCTGCCGCCATTTTGGTTGCCCACTGTGGCCCCGGGACAAAGATAGGGCAATGAATTTCCCCCTGAATGTCTGCCATTACTCTGCGAGGAAAGCAATCGTTACCCAGCTAGTTACGCTCAGCCATTCTTGAACTTCTCTCCTCCCAAGACCGAAACGTTTTCCCCCGCTCCTCTCTATTCAATGCTTCCCGCGTTTAAAATGAGCTTGAGGTAAATCCTGTCAACTCAACACCTGACAAAAGTGCTCCAACGTCAGATATAAAGAATGCCACCTAGAGCTTAATGTCTGGTTTAGAAAGTACAACCAGAAGAGAGAGAGAGAGAGAGAGAGAAAGAGAGAGAGAGAGAGAGAGAGAGAGAGAGCTATCAAACCATTTCTGAACGCTGCAAACAATGCATGTTTTTGTCTTCCTTTAGCCCAGCAGACAGCTGAGTGGAAATGCTACTTCCATCCTTAATCTACAAATGAAATTAAAGTTGTTGAAAGATGCCCACGAAACCAGGAAGGTCCTTGTTCCTTGCCGGCGGGAGAGGAAAAGCTGAAACCACAAAATATTTTAGCAGCTTTATTGAATTTCCAATTATATCTGGCCTCGTCACTGAGCGCATGCTGCAAAATGTATGCGCCGCGGCTGAAGATGCCCTCATGTTGGCTCGCTGAAGGGAGATTGGGAGGTTTAAAGGTTTCCCCGGCGTAAAAAGGGAGACTTAATGACAGAGGTTTGACAATCCGTGACCTTTGCGCAGAGCCAGGACAACAATGGTGACGTTTCCATGTGGTTAGGAGATTCCGGGTCCCCGGCAGGCTGAAGGAGACGGGGCTAGCATGCAGTCCTGTCGTAGTCCGCAGCGGGGGGAAGGAGTCCAAGACGCCAGGAAGGAGCACCTCAGCCAACTGGCACAGAGGCCCAGCGGCAATCGCGAATTCCCCTTCACCAGGAAGCAGCTTCAAGAAAAAGAAATGAGAGGCAGCAGGCCCAAGCGCAAGGTTATCTATGAACTGCAGAATATTCCACACTCTGGCATGGACATGTTCCCTGTTCCGCATTGGCTGACGTGGGCTTCCAGAGCCGAGAGTATCATTTGCAGAGGACAGCGACGTCTTTCTTCCAGATTCCCGCTTCCGTGGCTAGGAAAACGGGTTTTTCTGCAAAGCCTGGTCGGCGGCTGGCAAAACCCCACGTTCTGCCCTGCCGCCATGACTGTCGCTCACGTTAAATCTTGTCTCGTGAACTGTCGTTGCTGTCACGTATTGGCGAGTGCCCATGGCAGCCATTCCCAACCAGATGTGATGGATTCCAATTCCCATCATTCCTAGCCAGCACGGAGGGGCACTAAGTTGGCATCCCTGCCTCCAGTTGGCTCTAATGTTTCTGGTGACGGAAACACTGGCCTGCAGTAACAACACAACAATCATTTGGACTTATAAGAATGTAAGAAGAGCCCTAATGCCGGATCAGACCCAAGGTACATCTGGTCCAGCACTGTTCACACAGTGGCCAACCAGCTGTTGACCAGGGACCCATAAGCAGGACGGGGTGAAACAGCACCCTCCCACCCATGTTCCCCAGCAACTGGTGCATATCGGCTTACTGTCTTGGATACTGGAGGGAGCACATAGCCATCACAACTAGTAGCCCTTGATAGCCTTCTCCTCCAGGAATTTATCCATCCTCCTTTTAACGCCATCCAAATTAGTGGGCATCAGCACATCTTGTGGTAGTGAGTTCCATAATTTAACTCTGCGCTGTGTGAAGAAGTCCTTCCTTTTATCTGTCCTGAATCTGCCACCCATCAGCTGCATTAGGATGACTCCATTGGACTCTAGTATTATGGGAATTATCCACATTAAGAACATAGAGCTGGAATCTCCAGTGAAGAACCACAGAGACCTCTCTGGTGCCCACTGGGCTCTCTGCCCTTCCTGCCTTTTATTTTATTTCTTAAGATGATATGATGATGATGATGATGATGATGATGATGAAGAAGAAGAAGAAGAAGAAGAAGAAGAAGCCAGCATGGTGCAAAGAGAAAAGCTACTCTCCAGTGCCATCTTTAATTTGGGTTTTGGTGCTCACACCATGCCTCTACCTTGTACTTAGGTTCTTGGACAAGTTAATTTTCTTCTAGCCTCACCAATTTTCTCTCTGGGAGTGATTTTAGTCCAGCCAGACCCACCATGGCAGCCATTTTATGAATGGGCAAGCCACCACCACCCATGTCAGAAATTTTGTGAGAGCACCCACAACACTCCCATCAAATTCCAGTGCGTCTACCAGCTCAAAAACATTGGGGAACCCTGGCTTAGAGGGTGTCTGTGTAGGCCGAATGATGCTGTTGTTTGGCCCTGAAGGAGACAACTAGGAGCTCCATCACACCAACTTTTTCCCCCCTGGCATGCACCCGCGATTTCAACCTCCGTTTCATTAGCGCATCAAGCGCTGATCGCTTTCGCGTGTGGGCATTCTTGCGCTATGTCAGCCTTGTCTCCCTTTTCACCCTCGCTGACTCGCGCTTCCTGGTATCACCACTGTACGGTGGAATCTCTTTTCACCCCACCCCTTCTCCTCCCCCCTCCAGCTCATTGGTTGTTGGGATTAATGGACCTTGTGATGGACGTGGGCACTTCTCCCTCCCCTGCCCCCAATCACCCTGGTTTTGTTGTCTACGGTTTTAACGATTTCGCATTTGATCGATTTAGTGCCTTTGCTCCCTTCTGCGTGGGGTGCTTCGGCGCCCTCTCTCCCACCCCCTTCACAGGTTGAGCGGTTCAGTTTCTTTGATCTCCGGTGTGTGTATGCGTGTGTGGTTTGTTAAAAGTCCTTTTCCAACTTCACCGGCTGCCGGTCCAGGTCCGGGCCCGATAAAAATGCTGGTGTTAATATTTAAAGCCCTAAACGGATTGGGGCCAGGCTATCTGAAGGAATGCCTCCTCCCTTCCCGGTTGAGCGATTGTACGGACTGGAGGAGAAGCACCCTGCCCTCCTCTTTCATCAGCAAGACCACCCTTCAATGCAGACCCCCCCCCCCGCCCCAAGAAGGGAGGTTGTGAGATATAGCATGAGGGCAGCAATACACAGGGACAGAAGAGCGGTTCTATCTCAAGTGGAGGGGGGGGAAACAGACTTTCGCCGAGTAATGACAAATCTCGATAAAATAGTTAAGAGCAGAGACATCACACTGACAACAAAGGTCCGCATAGTTAAAGCAATGGTATTCCCCGTAGTAACCTATGGCTGCGAGAGCTGGACCATAAGGAAGGCTGAGCGAAGGAAGATAGATGCTTTTGAACTGTGGTTTTGGAGGAAAATTCTGAGAGTGCCTTGGACTGCAAGAAGATCAAACCAGTCCCTACTCCAGGAAATAAAGCCAGACTGCTCACTTGAGGGATATATAAGGGAAGGACTGAGGGGATTGTGAGAGACTCTTTAGGTACTCTTAGAGTTTTTAGCTCTCTGTGCTTAAGTTCTGGAGAACTTGAGGTTCAGAGTAGAGAGTGGTGTCTTTGGAGTGTGGTGTGCACATAGTTGATGTATATTAAACAATACTGATAATAAAGAAAGCTCAAGAGTGATTGTGTGAGAGAAAGGAAAGCGTTTATGTGAATGGGTGAAAGGATTGGATGAAAGGTTTCAAAAAGGTTTTGAAATGTTTTAATTTGAAACAAAGCTTGTAAACTTTTAAAAATAAATTTTAATTATTATGTTTTTAACTACCACAAAAATCCCACGTGTCTGTTTGGCATTTATCATCTGAAGTTTATACATTTAGCACCCACTCTGACAATTATTCACCTCAGCACATATAACTCACAGTGTATTATTTTATTATTGAAATCCTTCTCCATTTAAACCCCTTTCTCCACAGAGTTTGGAGGAAGGTGGTTTTTATCCCTCACCTCAGGCGTATCAAGCGGTGGTGCTTGGCTTGAGCAGGGAGTAGCCGCGGCCGGGTCTGTTGTTCTGAGCCTGTGTCGTGGCAGGAAATAAAGCCAGACTGCTCACTTGAGGGAATGATATTAAAGGCAAGACTGAAGTACTTTGGCCACATAATGAGAAGACAGGACACCCTGGAGAAGAGGCTGGTGCTACGGAAAGTGGAAGGCAAAAGGAAGAGGGCAAGATGGATGGATGATATTCTGGAGGTGACAGACTTGACCTTGGGGGAGCTGGGGGTGGCGACGGCCGACAGAAAGCTCTGGCATGGGCTGGTCCATGAAGTCACGAAGAGTCGGAAGCGACTGAACGAATAAACAAACAAACAAAAACCATGGAAAATGGAAGGGAATAGTTGAGATGACTGAAGGACAGGCACGATGTCACGTGAGCATCACGCTGCAAAACAGCAAACAAGGCAGGACGAAAGTGCGCTAAAACGCTGGTGTGATGGACCTCTCTCTCTCTCTCCCAGTTTGCTTGGTTAAGCATTGATCTATAATGGGCACATTTTGTTTTCAGACTTTCACCATATTTCCTCTGCAACCACATGGGCCAGAGAAAGGTATTTCTAAAGTGATCAAAACAAGAAAAGAAATTGGAGAGGGATGCTTAGGAATCTAGCTACGGTAAAAGACTTGCATATATATATATATATATATATATATATATATATATATATATATAGCCATTCCTGATTAAGAGCATGAGCAATACTTACCACCGAATCCATTCTGGTTTTAGTAGGGTGACCCTATGGAAAGGAGGACAGGGCTCCTGTATCTCTAACAGTTGTATAGAAAAGGGAATTTCAGCAGGTGTCCTTGGTATGCATGCAGCACCTGGTGAAATTCCCTCTTCGTCACAACAGTTAAAGCTGCAGGAGCCCTGCCCTATACTAGAGTGACCAGATACAAAAGAGGGCAGGCCTCCTGCAGCTTTAACTGTTGTGATGAAGAGGGAATTCCACCAGGTGCTGCATGCCTACAAATGACACCTGCTGAAATTTCCTTTTCTATACAACTGTTATACAGGAGCCTGTCCTCCTTTCCATAGGGTCACCCTAGAGTTTAGCTCTTTTGCTTTGATTGTTTCCAGCCACAATCAGCAAAGTCGTCACACGTTTGCAGAGTCGAAGAACTTCCGTTGGGTGGCACCATTTGTAACTATAGGTGTGTGAATGCCGGGGTTGAGTGGATCATATGTTTGAAAAGTCTATATATTAAAGGGAAAATGCCTTGCATGTAGAAAACTCACGTGTCAAGAGAGAGGTTTAGGTTAAACCCCTTCTTCTGGTATGTTGTTTTTTCATGTGCAGAAAACTTTATATACAATTTTCAGCTCGAAATAGTATAGTCCCTCAAGAGCTGCATCCCATATGTGTGGAGAGCATTATTGTACAGCATAGTCACTAGGTGGTGCTAAACTTAGTTTCCTGCCAGTTTTCTGTTCTCGTTAGAGAGGCCCCGTTCAGAAGACACCTTAAATCATAGCTTTAACCACAGTGGTTAAGCCAGAAAGCCGGGCTGTGTTCAGAAGCCACCTTAAACAAAAAGCCTTATTCACCGTGGTTAAAGCCATGGTTTAAGGTGTCTTCTCAACATGGCCTGGCTTTCTGGCTTAAACACCGTGGTTAAAGCCATGGTTTAAGGTGTCTTCTGAATGGCCCCAATGAAACACTAAAGGTTTTGTCTAGCTTCCAGGTTGATGTGCCTTCCAGGACACCATGGTTTGTTTGTTTATTTTTTCCTATTTGTGCATTTCATCTAGGGTGATCAGACATGTTTAGACTGGAGAAGAGAAGGCTGAGGGGAGACATGATAGCCCTCTTCAAACACTTCATAGAATCATAGAATAGCAGAGTTGGAAGGGGTCTACAAGGCCATCGAGTCCAACCCCCTGCTCAATGCAGGAATCCACCCTAAAGCACTTAAAAGGTTGTCACACAGAGGAGGGCCAGGATCTCTTCTCGATCCTCCCAGGGTGCAGGACGCGGAATAATGGTCTCAAGTGACAGGAAGCCAGATTCCGGCTGGACATCAGGAAAAACTTCTTGACTGTTAGAGCAGTATGACAATGGAACCAGTTACCTAGGGAGGTTGTGGGCTCTCCCACACTAGAGTCATTCAAGAGGCAGCTGGACAACCATCTGTCAGGGATGCTTTAGGGTGGATTCCTGCACTGAGCAGGGGGTTGGACTCGATGGCCTTATAGGCCCCTTCCAACTCTAGTATTCTATGATTCTAGGTGTCCCTGTTTACAGAGGACAGTCCTCTATTTTGGAGGGCCTGCAGAGGACAGTCCTCTATTTGCTTTAACGTCTGCTTTAAAGTCAAAGAAACTTAAGAAGAAAGAGCAGGGTCCCATGAACAGTTAGGATTCTGCCCAGTGAGGGTTGGTGGCTCCGATATCAGCGGGGCGGTGATTCCGCTCCCGGTTTCAGTCAGAACCAGTCTAAAGGGGCTATTCAAAGAGTGTACCTTGGGTAGCTCCTTTAGAGTTCTGGCTGGTTCTGACTGACACCCGGAGCGGATTCACCGCCCCGCTGATAACGGAGTTAAAATCAATGAAATAAAAGAGTTAAAATAAAGGAAATAAAATAGCACTTGGACCAAGCAGCAGACACACAGGTCCCCTCGTCAGTCTGCTCTACCAGAGTGAGACGTTTCATATTTCTATTTAAATAATAATAATAATTTCTAAATGTGCATTTTTAGACCTATAATGTCATGCAAATTAGTGTACTCTGACACCTCTGGAGGTATTCTCCTCTCAGTCTTTAAAGGTTGGCATCTTAGATTATTATTTTTTTAAAAAAAAAAAGTCTAGGGAAGCAAAACAAGAAAAATTGCACAGGCTCATTCTAGTGTGACAATTAAATCCAACCATTTAGCAAGCTGCATCTGTAAACAGAGAAGCCCACAACTCAAACGGCATCTCCAACGTGTCGGCGTGGAGAAACGAAGTTTTAAATCTGACGCCCGCATTCCGAATCACATTCCAAAATGTAAATAGGCCCCCGTGAGCATGGGGCTACATATTTTGATGGAAACCATTACAAGGCCCAACGCTGCTCCCGGGCGGTTCACGGCTCCCAAATCCCTCTCCGCTGCACCCTCTGCTGGATCGAGGGTGTCAAAGCAGGCCCCGCTGCCTGCTGTGAAATGTTGGCAGCATCCCCTTGCATCTGCTTTAGGAATACAAAGCATGAAATCTGGAGTAGCAGGTTTAATATTTGATCCAGCCAAAAATATATTGCTACAAGGACTTACCTATGGTTGGGTTTGGGGGTTGTGGGGGAGGGTTGTGATTCTTCGTCTCTGCGTTTTGTTCCCCTGCCACACAGCCGGTCCAAACTCCAAAATCTGTCACCCAAGTAAATACGTAGCAGGAATAATTTCATGGCTGTGCAAAATTTGTTTAATTTCCCATCCGGTACAAATAATTACTTAGCATAATACCACTTAAAATGGGTGTTCTTATCCGAAAAATGCCGACGGCACCTTACAAAAAAATAAAATAAAATAAAATAATAAAATAATAATAAATCTAACTTGAGAAAGAATTAGGGTATGTCATGATGGTTTGCTGCATCCCTTTCCACGTGGGTTAAAAAAAGGACCGCACCAGCACAGGTAAGGTCATATCCAGCTTACATGACAGGCCATGATTCAAACAGAACTTATTTAGCCTGTAATTCTGCACATGCTTACAAGGGAGTAAGCCTTACTGAGTCACAGTGGGGGTTACCTTTGAGCAGAAATGTATAAGGTTGAACATTTATTTATTTATTTTATTTAGGGGTGGATCCATATTTAGACATACTTAGAGTAGACCAATTGAAATCAACGGGCTTAGATTACTCATGACTAGATCAAGTCCAACCGATTTCAATAAGGCCTGCTCTTAGGTATGGCTAAGGATGCAATCCCATGCATATTTAGACAGAAAAAAGTCCTACAATTCCCAGTGTGCTCCAGACTTCTTTCTGTCTGAACATGCATATGATTGTGCCCTAAATCTGGATTCAGATATGTTTATAAAGCCCTCTTAAAACTAGCCACAGAGGCCACAGCTAGACCTAAGGTTTATCCTGGGATCATCCAGGGTTCGCCCCTGCCTGAACACTGGATCCCCTGTGTGTCACCTAGATGAACAGGTTTAACCTCTGGACAATCCAGGGATAAACCTTAGGTCTAGCTATGGCCAGAGAGAGCCAGACATTGGATAGGAGCTACCAAAGAGCAAGGCCCTCTTTTCAGTGCCTGTCAACTTTATTGATCTTCATGGTGGGTCAGTGATAGGGTGACCATATTTGGGAAACCAAAAAAGAGGACACCTAGTGTGTGTGTGGGGAAGCAGCTTTCTGGGTCCTGCAGAAAGTACGTTATTCCCCCGCCACCTTAAAGAACCCGATTGGAGTGGAGGAGGGGAAAGGATTTCATTCTGTACCACCACCATCCACTCCAATTGGGGCCTTTTCTATAATGTCCACGAATGACCCACTTTCCCCTTTAAGACCTCAATTGGAGCTCGGGGTGGGGGAATGATGTGCCTCAAGAAAGCATGTCATTCCCTCCTGCCATGCTAATGGCAGCCTTAAAGAGGAAGGTGTGTCATTCTAGGACATTATTGAAAATTATAGAAAATCCCCCCTGACACCATGGAAAGAACAAAAACCAGGACAAATCCGGGGAAATCCTGACAGTTGGTCACCCTAGTCAGTGAGTAGGGCCACTGAAGATGCCAGTATGGCCTAGTGGCTAGATTGTTAGACTAGGAGTTAGGAGATCCGGGTTCTAGTCCCTACTTGGCCATGGAAGCTCACTGGGTGAGTTTGGGCCAGTCACAGACTCTCAGCCCAACCTGCCTCACAGGGTTGTGGTTGCTGTGAAGCTAAGAAGGAGAAGGAGGAGAATTACATACACCACCATGAGTTCCTTGGAGAGAAAATGATAAATAAATAAATCTTAAAACATAGAAGTTCATCAGGTGAGAGTTCTATCACACGCTCACTACTGCCCACTCATGGTTTTTTCTGCGCATCCTTTAGATGTCCGCCTCCCGCTCCTTCTTGCCTTTCCCCCCCTCACAAAACGGACCCCTTTTAATCTGACTTTTTTTGTTTTGAAACGGAATGTGACACCATTTCTTGCTTTGTGCAGGAAAAGTGGTGCAATAAAAATGATCCTTGAATGGGCCACATAGTCTTTGTTTACTTTGTCTTTCTTCTCCGGGAAGAAAGAGGAAGAAATGTGGGACAGGAGCGGGTGCGGAGAAGCAACGGTAGGGAACCATGATTCCCCCCCCCCCCCGCCGCCCCCCGTCCGATGATGCTCATAGAAAGATTGGTGTTATTGTTGTTGTTTTTCTACACACCACTTCGGATTCTCTTCTTCTTTTACAGAGAAATGGAATATATTCTTTTCCCAAAAAATGTTCATAGGAACATGCAGGTGCGTGTCACATACTGGAGGCAAAGTGGAACAGCAGTCAGCATCCTCAAGCAATTGTGAGGCCCCAAGAACCCAGACAGTGTCCACTGGTACTGCAAACTGGCCCATCTGCCCACCTTATCCTTGGCTGCAGGTTATTGCTGTCAGCATCTGGGGCCATTGCTAGATGAGGACTTAGCCCGGTGTGAGGCCCGGGCTCCCTGCTGTGCATCCAGATGACGCACAGGAGATCCCGGGGTCAGGGCGGGCTAAGTCCTCGCTTGAACCGGGATAAGCGGATCCGCTTATGGCCCAGCCTCAGGCCGGGGCTGCGGAAGTTCTAGCTTTTCCCAGCTGCTCGTTCTCGCGAGTAGCCGGGAGAAGCCACGGACTGGGCACAGCATTCCATAGGAGCACTGTGCCCATCGGGCCGGGGGGGGGGAATCACGGGGGGGGAGATGGGGGCCGGGGGAAAGAACGGACCCGGCAGGAGAGATGGGGGGGAAGAACGGGGACGGGCATGGCAGACAGGGACAGGGCCTGGAGGACGGGGGGAGGGGAAGAAGGACGGGGACAGGCCTGGCGGACGGGGTGTGGAGAAGGATGGGGACAGGCATGTCGGATGGGGACAGGGCCTGGCGGACAGGGGGGAGAAGGACAGGGATCGGCATGGCAAGCGGGGACGGGGGACAGGCGGGCAGGAGGGCATCAGGCATTGTGGGGGGGAAATCAGGGGGAGCGGGGAACCCTTTATTTTTTTTAAAAAAAATACTTACGGTTCCATTGGTGTGCTCCTGCACACATGGCTCTTTAAGGAAGGAAAAAAATGGAGGATGCGACTGTTGAGTTATGGCTTTAAAAGCTGATTAGTTATGGCACAGACTGGGTTTCTGGCACATAACCTTTTGTGTTAAGTCTCTGTCTGAGCCTTCCAGAGACTAGCAGAGATTGCAGCGGTTCTCAGCCAAGTCAGCAAAGACGTGAATTAAGACAGAGATTTTTGTAGGTTAAAACAAACCTTTTACTAGCAAATAAATATATAATTTAGTTATGGCAGTACAGATACAAATACTTACAAACGGTCAGTCAATACAGCTCACATCAAGTTGGGTAAGGGACATGGAAGTAGTAGTAGTGAACATGAAAACACATTTACTTTTATAGACAACCTGTACAATGATGCAACTCCTTGCAACCCTTAATTGAAGACAATCAGTTAGACAATGATTCAATTATGACTCTCAATGTCCAGGTGTAGAGTTGACCTTTAAGTTTCTGCTGAGTCTTCTGTTCTTCCAGATCCTCAGCAATTAACAAAGCAATGGAAAACATAACCAAGATCCATTCCAGGATACAACAGCAACGGGGCTTCCCTCGGCCCCGTCGCGCCTTGCATGTGGATGGGGCCTACAAGCCGCACTACTTCTAGCGCAGCCTGGCCCCTCCTCCCACACGGATTATCTGGTAGGTCTAGCAAGGCCCTCGGCCTGGGAACATACCCGCCTTTTTGATTTTCCTACAGTGCCCTGAAACACTCTGGAACATTGTGGGGAAATCAAGATGGCGGGCAGCTTCCTTCCTTCCTTAGGGCACAATCCCACACATGTTTAGATGGAAAAAGCCCTACCACTTCCAGTTTGAGGACAAACGGGGTGCAGGACTGGGCAGAACTCACTTCCCCCCTGACCTACACACATCCTTTGACCTTTCCCCTGCTGCGTTAATGGCGTTCAGCCGCCATTTATGCAGCAAGAGAAAATACGCAATTTCCCCAGGCAACATGGCTTACTGGGCAATACTGGAAGCTGTAGGGCTTGTATCTGTTTAAATGTGCCCTTATTTATTCATTCATCTAAAATATTTTTATTTGGCTTAACATATTTAAATCCCTAAGCGGTTCACATTAAAAATGCAACATAACAACATAATGGCCCAGATAGAATAATGAATACTTAAAAAAACATTTTTTAAATGTTACAATGCTATAACAATAACCACTGGATAGTAACAGTGTCCCTCACAGTTCAGGGAACATCTGTGCGAATAGGGCCAGATCTACACCTTGTGTCAAGTCATTATCATCCTCTCATGGTAACGCTATTATCCCTCATGCATATTTATACCTTGCAGGATACACAATGACTAGGAGGAGGGCCTTCTCCGCTGTGGCACCCTGGTTATGGAACGAGCTCCCCAGAGAGGTTCGCTTAGCACCTACGTTGTTTTCTTTCCGTTGCCAGCTGAAGACCTTTTTATTTTCTCAGTATTTTAACACCTAATTTAACTTAAATTTAAACGTGCTGTTTTAATCTCATATTTTAACCTATATTAATTTTTGTTGTGTGGTTTTATTCTGGTTGTGCTTTTTATATTGTATTTTGTAGTTGTGTTTTAAATTTGTTGGTTGTTTTTATGCTCTTCATGGTTTTAATTTTTGTGAACCGCCCCGAGAGCTTCGGCTATTGGGCGGTACAAAAATGTAATAAATAAATAAATAAATAAATAAATTGTTGCAGCATTTTGGATAATGTGGAATAAAAAGCATAAAATAGAGGTATGTGGAATGTGCCCCAACCGTTATCGGTGCCTTCAAAACTGTTCTAAACCAGTCATGTAGAGCCTGGTTATGTTTCTGCCTGTCAAACCACACGTGGGAGACTGTTCCAGAGGATGAGTCCCAAAACTGATACTCACCGCTCCCTGGTGACATTTCGTCAGCCACGGAATGACTGACAAGGCCTCAGTTGCTGACTGGGCAAAGTCAAGTGATTCCAAGATTCAGTTGGGGGAGTAAAGAGGGTGTCAGGGGTTTGCTAACATGCAGCCAGCCCTGCATTCACACACACACACCTCTGAAATCCAACATCTAGAGACCCAGTGCGGAGAAGAAGGGCAACTCAGAATTCGAACAAGGCACCTACAACATCTCTCCCAAGGCAAAATATCAACTTGGCCCCAATCTACAGGAATTCCTGGGCTGTGTAATTCCTGGGCTGTGTAATTCCTGGACTGTGTAATTCCTGGGCTGTTTAATTCCTGGGCTGTGTAATTCCTGGGCTATGTAATTTTACTAGGACAGATATCAGAACGCCAACTTGGCCCGTGAGCAACAGGAATTCCTGGGTGTGTGGGTGTGTGCATTGCATTCTGTCCCTCAGCTCAGGGGTGCAGAACCACACATCCAGGGGTCAAATTCAGCTCTCTGGAGTTACCCAGAAGGACACATCCCAGCCCACTTTCCCCCAGCCTCCTTGCTTGTGCAATTTCCCCTCATTCTAAGAAGTTGAAATGCCTAGGCTGACCATATGGAAAGGAGGGCAGGGCTCCTGCAGCTTTAACTGTTGTGATGAAGAAAGAATTTCACCATGCATACAGATTTCACCTACTGAAATACCCTTTTGTATCTGGTCACTCTAAGAGGGCAGGGCTCCTTCAGCTGCTGAAATTCCCTTTTCAATACCACTGTTAAAGATACAGGAGCCCTGTCCTCCTTTCCATATGGTCACCCTAGAAATGCCTCTCCTGGGGCTTTAGTAACCGGAAGAAAGAGCTTTAAGCTAAAATAGGTTGGTATTTGGGCCACACCCCTTTTTTACATTTGGCCCCGCCCACCACTGGAATGCCACCCGCCCCCAAGAGTTTCTCTGGAATAGAATCTGGTCCTAGCAGCTTTATGACTATTTTAGGTACAAGCTTGCTCCAGAGAGCCAATACACTAAGCATAATGATTTGCCAAACTGCTGTGTCCTTTAAATGTTCCCAGAATTCCCTGAATCCTGACCCATTCTTGCTTTTGGCTCCAGGCTAGCCTGCCCAGAGCTTCTCTTGATTTCTAAAAACCAGTTCAAACCTGCACCCACCCTCTGGAGGAGCCTCCCTAGTGCGGTTTGGGAGGTGGAAAACATAATATCTTTTAAACGCCTCCTGAAGACATACCTTTTTACACAGGCTTTCCCTGGTCTTTAATGTAGCTGGTTTTATATTGCCTTTTAAACTTTGAATGTTTTAAATTTATACTTGTATTTTACGTTTTTAATTGTGCACTGCCCAGAGAGCTTCGGCTGATGGGCAGTATAAAAATGTAAATAATAATAATAATAATAATAATAATAATAATAATAATAATAATAATAATTCCAACCTTATCAAACAACCTACACCATACTATACATTTTCACCTGAAACAATCTTGGAAAATGCAGATCATAAAATACACTGGGACAGAACAATTCATACTGACAAAACAATACCTTGCAACCGACCAGACATAGCAGTCATAGACAAAAAAGAAAAAAACACATACCTCATCGACATAGCAATACCGAATGACAAAAATGTTGTTGAAAAGGAAGAGGAAAAGAGAGAAAAATGTACAACACTGGCCATGGAAGTCAAAGAACAATGGCAACAGAATAGAGAGGAACCAGTACCTCATGTGATTTGGAAGCTATACTTCTATTAATGCAGCCCAAAATAGCATTTGCCTTTCTTGCAGCCACATCGCACTGTTGGCTCATATTCAGCTTGTGATCTACAACAATTCCAAGATCCTTCTAGTTTGTAGTATTGCTTTCCACTTCAGGCATCCATTTAGCCTACCAAGTGGCTTGCTTTTCAGGAGTTATTGCAGTAGATTTTATTGCTTTGGTTCTCTGATGTCAGCAACTGAGAAATGTCTTAAATAAATAAGGGTGCCATCCTATGCATGTTTAGTCAGGGGGGGGGAAAGTCCAACAACTCCCAGCATGCCCCAGCAGCTGGCTGGGGCATGCTGGGAGTTGTAGTACTTTTTTTCTGCCTAAACATGCATAGGATGGCGCCCTAAAACAATAAACCATCTGAGAATTTTCATTGCAATATATACTGAGCTGGTCATAAGCAACTTGGTGCCCTCCAGATATTTTGGACTACAACTCCTATCGGTCTGATCTTATGAGAGTCGTGGTCAAAAACATCTCGAGGGCACCAGGTGGGCTACCCCCAGTGGAAAATGGCAATATCTAGAAGGTTGATTTTTAGGACATCCTGAAAAATACACGGATTTATGGGGTTTTGTATTAAAAATGCCACGCCACTGAGGTATGAGAGAAACGAACATCCGATTACTTATATACAGCAAGCTGACGGACCTCATGAAAAATGGTTGGCTTTCACGGCTTGTGTTCCATTTTCAGAGTCGATAAAAGGCAGGCACCCACTTTCACCTGCAAAACCAAGGCGGGTGTGAGATAGGCAGGGCCGGTGCCAGACTATTTTGCGCACTAGGCAAGGCGAGCTACTTGCACACACACACCCAAATTGCACGGAAGTCTAAACATGTGCGCCGAGTGGAGAGCTGGGACTGGCTCACTTCAATTTGGGACCGAGCCATCTGGAATTCACCGGGACTTACTTCCGTGCGAACGCAACCCGCTATGCAGCCTGGCGTCCCGATCCCCTCCGCACGTTTACTCAGGGGAATAAGGCTTCCGAGTAAGGAGGCATAGGCGGATCGGGCCACACTGGTGCCTCCCGGTGCAAGGCTTTCTCGGATGCAAGTTCCGTTGATCCACGCGCGCAGGATTGGGAAGCAGGAGAGTTTGCCTTGCGAGGAGTCCACAAGTCCCTAGACTTCCTGGGGGAAGGGAGAGCGAGTCCCGCTTGCCCGCCTGCCTGGACATCGTGGCCTGTTTGAGGAGAGAGGCGAGGCGACCCAGGGCCCTTTCCTCGGGAGTAAGGCAGAGGCTGGCTTGGGCCAGGGTCGAGTGGCGGCCCAAGCCAGCGGCCTCCAGGCTCTGGGAGGGTGGCTCCTGGGCGGAAGTCCGAATGTGGAGCCCACCCCCACCCCACCCCAGTGCTCTGGCTTTGTTTCGGCTGGGCGGGCACAGGGCGCCATCTCGCCCGCCCAGGCCCAGCTGAACCCTCGGGCTGAGCCGAGCTGGCCCGGCTCACAGCCAACAACGTGCGTGAGTGCTGAGCTACGTGGTGCCTGGCACCTCTCTTAGCTTGGTGCTCTAGGTGGCCGCCTGAGTGGCCTCTATGGTAGGCTGACCATATGAAAAGGCGGACAGGGCTCCTGTGTCTTTAACAATTGTATTGAAAAGGAAATTACAGCAGGTGTCATTTGTAAATATGGAGAACTTGTTGAAATTTCCTCTTCATCACACCAGTTAAAGTTGCAGGTGCCCTGCCCTCTTAAATCTGGTCACTCTAGTATAGCTCCTGCAGCTTTAACTGTTGTGATGAAGATGGAATTTCACCAGGTTCTCCATATATACAAAAGACACCTGCTGAAATTCCCTTTTCTATGCAACTGTTAAAGATACAGGAGCCCCGTCCTCCTTTTCGTAGGGTCACCCTACTCTATGGTAGCACCAGCCCTGGAGATAGGGTGACCCTATGAAAAGGAGGACAGGGCTCCTGTAACTTTCACAGTTGCATAGAAAAGGGAATTTCAGCAGGTGTCATTTGTATATGTGGAGACCCTGGTGAAATTCCCTCTTCATCACAGCAGTTAAAGCTGCAGGAGCTATAAGATGTTTTTAAGAAGTTTTTAAAATGTTTCTAGGATGTTTTTTAGGGTGTTTTTAACAATGTATGTTATGTTTTAATTGAGTATTATGTGTTTTGTCATTTATTGTTGTTGATCAAAATGGAGAGGCGGGTAAGAAATAAATTTACTATTATTATTATTATTATTATTATTATTATTATTATTATTATTATTATTGTGACCAGATTTAAAAGAGGGCAGGGCACCTGCAGCTTTAACTGTTGTGATGAAGAGGGAATTTCACCAGGTTCCCCATATATACAAATGACACCTGCTGAAATTCCCTTTTCAATACAACTGTTAAAGACACAGGAGCCTGGTCCTCCTTTTCCTAGGGTCACCCTATGTGAGATCGCCTGCTAAAACTGCAACTATCCCAGTAGGCTGACTTGGGAGTAAGTCTGACTGAACTCAGTGGCACTCACTGCTGCATACATAACTAAGGCCAGGCTGCAAGATCCCCGACTTTTAATGTATGCACCTTTAAAGGCTAACAAACAGTTGCTTAACTTTGTATTTTAACAAGCTTTTCTACGCGCGCACTTTATAATGCCTTTGTAGGTAGGAGTGAGGTTTAAAACTGTGATTATTATTTTGGGGGTGGTGGTGGAGGGGGTCCCTTCCCATGGAGAAGTTACTTTCAAGTCAGTGCAAAGTCCTTGGCCTGTGATTAAAAGTCTTTTGCCAATTAGCACTCAACAAGCCCCATTCACTTTCTCCTCCACCCCTCCCCGTTCAAGATGAGTAGGAGACTAATAAGGCTGCGATAAAAGGGCAAAAGGCACCGAGACAGCCAAAAAGGGGATTAATGAGCCTCCTCGGTTTATTTGTCTCCCTAACAGCTGAACTGTTACATCTATTGATGCTCTTCAAAGGAGCTTTGCTGTGAACCTTGCAGGCTCCAGTGGGCATCTTCAAACCACGGAGGACGGGAGGGCTGCAGCGTCTCCCTCGGTGTCACGCCAAAACCAATAAAGGCCCAGAAGATCAGGTCATGAAACGTCAGCTGCCCACGGCTACCACCCGTGCCAGCATCCCACCGCTGCCACCATTGCTGTCACCGCCTCCGCAAAAACCCAAACCCTTTTGAGGCGGATTTCCCAGCAGCTGACAAAGGGCGAATCCCACGTTGGGAATTGTGCGGTTCGGGCCTTGTCAAGGTCTTCACAGCCACCCTTGTGTTGAAGCACCTCGGTGACTGGCATCTCGCTCAAAAAGCTCGCCCCCCCTCTCCCCGATGACCGTGCCCCCCCCCCGCAGCCCTTAACGGCTTATGACATCACAAAGGGCACTCCAAACAGATGCCTACATGGCATCCTGCAGCACTTTTAAAAGAGAATTAGTGGTTTTAATTATGGCCATCATCTGAAAGGGAACCCAGGCGAGTTCACTAGGAGACCTTTGATCATGGACCTCTGTGAGTACAATGGTGCGGAACTGTGACTACTCCTCGTCAGGGGAGGAGGGGGCTTTTTTTTCCGCCCCTGAATAGCTCACCAGTGATCTTTGAATGCAGGCAAGCTCCTAAAACCCTCCCTCTTCATTAAGCGGACATTTCTATACAGGGGCCTATATAGCGCTCCGGAGTCTAGGAGCTATACAATTGGAAAGGAAAAGAAATCCTACAGATTCTGGCTACTACTTAGGAAGTGCTGAAGGGCCGTGAGTGACTTAATTCATTAAAACAGGTTGCTATTAATTAACTGTCATAATCAAATAAAGAGCCATTATTTGCATTTCTTAACGTCGTTCCCTTTAGTTCATGCGCTGGTTAAGGGAAAAGATTCTTGTAACAAAAAAAATGAATTTATTTAAGGGGGGGTGAGGGGATAAAAGCACACGTATGCACGTGAGAGAGAAAGGGAAGAGGTGGGGGGGGAGAAAAGTGGGGGGGGCAAGACACGCCTCCCCTGAAAGTTCCCCCCTTTCAACATGTAGGCAAGAGAATCGGCAGCTAATTACAATGGCCAGATCAGCCAAGGGAACAAATAGGGAGGTAAAACACAAATAGGAAAGTAATTAGGGAAATGCAAAAAAATGTGTTTACTTGGCAACCGGTTTGTGCAACTGAGATGAACGGAACAGCGCGGACCCTGCTTGTTTGATCAACTTTGCAAGGCCGGGACTACAGAATCGAATTTAAAATTCTGCCACTTGGCTCCATCCAAACATCGTTTGGGGAGCGCAGCGCCTACAAAGAAGACTCCCGTTCGCCCACGGACGTTGTGGGAGGAAGGATCAGGCCTTGATCTCAAAGCGCAGGATGGATGGATGATGACAAACCTTTCTTTGCTTTCAGACGTGTCCCAAGCCACGTTGGCAAGCATCTGTCAGTTGTAAAAGAGGGCAGGGCGGTTCAGGTGAAGGGTGACCGTATGGGAAGGAGGACAGGGCTCCTGTATCTTTAACGCAGGGTGACCATATGGAAAGGAGGACAGGGCTCCTGTATGTTTAACGTAGGGTGACTGTATGGAAAGGAGGACAGGGCTCCTGTAGATTTAACGTAGGGTGACCGTATGGGAAGGAGGACAGGGCTCCTGTAGCTTTAACGTAGGGTGACCATATGGAAAGGAGGACAGGACTCCTGTAGCTTTAACGTAGGGTGACCATATGGAAAGGAGAACAGGGCTCCTGTAGCTTTAACTTAGGGTGACTGTATGAAAAGGAGGACAGGGCTCTCATATCTTTAACGTAGGGTGACCATAAGGAAAGGGGGACAGGGCTCCTGGATCTTTAACATAGGGTGACCTTATGGAAAGGAGGACAGGGCTCCTGGATCTTTAACGTAGGGTGACTGTATGGAAAAAAGGATTACAGGGCTCCTGTAGCTTTAACGTAGGGTGACCATATGGAAAGGAGGACAGGGCTCCTGTGTCTTTACAGCTGTAGAGAAAAGGGAATTGCAGCAGGTGTCATTGGTATGCCTGCAGTACCCAGTGAAATTCCCTCTTAATCGCAACAGTTAAAGCTGCAGGAGCCCTGCCCTCTTTTGTATCTGGTCATGCTAGGCAGGGCTCCTGCAGCTTTAACTGTTGCAATGAAGAAATGAGATCTCATAGAACTGTTGCTATGAGATCTTTACCGTTACGGTTTCTTTCCAGAGGTGTATATCTGATGAAGTGGACTTTAATCCACAAAAGCTAATGGCATAAAAATGGCTGGTCCTCTAAGCTGCCACAGGGTTGACGTTGTTGTTTATATTTTAATCCTTTAAAATGTAAAGTTTGCATCATGAATTTTTGTCTTGTAATATCTTGTCCGTTCATATTTTGTAATGTATTTATTTAATAATAATCTAGAAAGAGAAGGACAAGTAGGAGGTATTCAGCCACAAGAATGAAGAAGCTGTGTGTTTTCCATATCACACAAAAGTACACTAGGGCTGTGCAAGGAACCCCACACACACACACACGCTTCGGAGCTTCCGAATCAGCCCCAATCTGCCGCAATCCCGATCTGATTCATTTTGGATCTGGATCCGAAGTGGTCATTTGTTGCAGGTTCACAGGCGTGTGGCTGACTGGGAACCCATCAGACTCCCCGCTCTCTCCCTGTTCTCGCTCATCCCCTGCTCCCCAGAAACGACCCTTTATGGCTGCCGTAGTTTGAACATTAGATCTAAGAAATGACAGAGCCGCGATCTGCCTTAAAAAATGGTGGCTCACATTGGACAGGGGGCTGCCGGCTGGGTCAGGTAAGTCCCATGGGTGGTCAGTGGCAGTGGCTCACTATCGCTTCGGGTCGGGCCGAAACACTTCAGGACCGATCCACTCTGCTCCAGACCACTTATTTATTTTTATTTATTTAAAACATTTGTACCCCGCCCTATATCACTAGGATCTCAGGGCAGCGTACAGATAAAATTATACAATATAAAACAATAAATATACACAGCTAAAAACAAATTAAACCAGTTTTATCCTGGGTGTGCTATTTTATACTGGATTTTGTATTTTGTGTTTTTAACCTCTTTGTTGTTTTATTATGGTTTTAATTTCTGTGAAACGCCCAGAGAGCTTCGGCTATTGGGCGGTATAAAAAGGTAATAAATAAATAAATAAATAAATAAATAAACCACTTCAACTCAATCCAGGCCTGATCTCGGTTCGGGTCGAAGCAGACCAAATCAGCCCGCTTCAGTTCATGATCCAGATTCTGGCGTCAGGTGTTGCACAGCCCTAAAGCACACCCAGTATTTTTAAAAGCCTAGCTATATGCTTTTTCAGAGGAGGGCAACCAGGATGATCAGAGGTCTGGAAATAAAGCCCTATGAAGAGAGACTGAAAGAACTGGGCATGTTTAGCCTGGAGAAGAGAAGATTGAGGTGAGACATGATAGCACTCTTCGAATACTTGAAAGGTTGTTACACAGAGGAGGGCCAGGATCTCTTCTCGATCCTCCCAGAGTGCAGGACACGGAATAATGGGCTCAAGTTAAAGGAAGCCAGATTCCAGCTGGATATCAGGAAAAACTTCCTGTTAGAGCAGTACGACAATGGAATCAGTTACCCAGGGAGGTTGTGGCCTCTCCCACACTAGAGGCCTTCAAGAGGCAGCTGGACAAGCATCTGTCAGGGATGCTTTAGGGTGGATTCCTGCATTGAGCAGGGGGTTGGACTCCATGGCCTTGTAGGCCCCTTCCAACTCTGCTATTCTGATTCTATGCAGACACTCTCTAAAGCAAGGGATGTGTGGCCATCCAGATGTTTTTGGACTGCAGCTCTCATCAGCCCTAGCCAGCATACCCAATGGTGAGGGATGATGGGAGTTGCAGTCCAGCAACATCTGGACGGCCCCATGCTTGCTCTAGAGACCCTGTGTCCACTCAACAGGATGGGGCTGGTAGAGGGCTCATCTCTTTGGCAGCTAAAGGGGCACAGCTGGGTCTGAAGCAGCCTTCTCCAACCTGCTCTCCAGATGTTTTGGGTGTCCATTCCTATCAGCACCAGCCAGCATGGACAATAGTCAGGGATAATAAATAATAATAAATAATAATAATCCTGGGATGAAGTCCGAAACACCTGGAGGGCACCAGGTTGGAGAAAGCTGCTTTGAAGGATGAGGTCTACCAAACCAGAGAAGGCCAAGCTGTTTTCTTTCATCTTCCACTTTTGAGAACTCTCAAAGAGAGACTCTCAGTGCAACTACATCTTCCGGCAGGCCATGAAACTACTGTGGAAAACCGCGTCCGTGTCATTTCCCAATAATGTGCTGCGTTGCTTACCCTGTGGCATGATGTTGCCATGTGATGTGCTTTTCCTCATTCCTCCGCATCGGCTGCCAGGGAAACATGCCTTGTGACGACCCCGTGACACAAGCCAAGCAAGCTACATGTTCCAGAACGACAGGGAGAGCCAAGCACTGGCAGACCAGTGGCCTGTTTCCACCTACCGTATTTCTTCGATTGTAAGACGCCGTCGATTGTAAGACACGCACTAATTTCAGTACCACCAACAGAAAAAAACAACCCTAAGACACACCCGCGATTCTAAGACGCACCCCGTTTTTAGAGATGTTTATATGGGGGGGGAAAGTGTGTCTTAGAATTGAAGAAATACGGTACCAAACCATGCTCAAGGTTCTGTTGCTGACATACAAAGCCCTAAGTAACTTGAAACCAGGATACCTTTGCAGCGTGCCTTCGCCTATGGACATTCAGCCCACCTTAAGATATTCAGAGGATGCCTCGTTGGCTTTTACAATGTCCCCATGTCACATTTCAAAAGTGGGTCTTTTCAATGGCGACTCCCATCCTTTGGAACACCCTCCCCAATACAGTTCAAAGGGCAGGGAATGTGGTGTGCTTTAAATGTGGTGTGATTTTTGTTCACATGCTTTTCCTGGCTTATAATTAGGAATGTCGGAGGAATCTGGTTGGGGGTGGGGGTTGGCAAGCTTTCGTCAGCTCTGCCCCCGGACTCCATTCCATCAGTTGGCGAGCTGAGCCAGCTGGTGGATTGTCTTTTTTTTTTTAATTTGGAGGAATAAATATTTTCATAAATTTCAGCTGCAATTTGCGCAAATTTCAGCTGCAATGTGTGTAATTTGCGGAAATTTCAGCTGCAATGTGTAATTTGCGCAAATTTCAGCTGCCGTGTGCAATTTGTGCAAATTTCAGCTGCCGTGTGCAATTTGTGCAAATTTCAGCTGCCATGTGTGCAATTTGCGCAAATTTCAGCTGCCATGTGTGCAATTTGCGCAAATTTCAGCTGCCATGTGTGCAATTTGCGCAAATTTCAGCTGCCATGTGTGCAATTTGTGCAAATTTCAGCTGCCGTGTGCAATTTGCTCAAATTTCAGCTGCAATGTAATTTGTGCAAATTTCAGCTGCCATTTGTGTAATGCCTATTTCTGCAAATAAAAAAAACTTCTGTAAAATCCCTATCCCTTTGTCATCTTGCATTTATCGTTGTCAGCTTAAATGTTTAGGTGTTGTATTATACATGTACTTTAAACTGGGATTTTAAATATTTTTGTAAATAAACCACTTTTAGATTTTACTATATTAAGGTGTACATGAGTGTTACTAATAAATAACAATATGCCTATAATTTCAACTTTACTTGCCTAGTTTTTAGGGATGCTTACCAAATTCTCGTCATCTGAACTTCTCCCAGGATTTGGGGAGAAGTGTCTTCTTTAACACCTTCTCCAAAGCTTTTTGTATTTTGGCAAACATCTGATGGCAAGTTGAACGGCATGGGGTGGGGTGGAGGAGGTAGTCTGTATTTCAATTTTGCCCAGCTCAGTTCTTAAATACACTTTTAACCTCAACTTCTTTGTGGTGAGAAAAGGATTCTGGAAGAACAGGCTTCGAAGCAGAGGAATCCTTTATTTATTTGAGGTGTTTCCCGGTGTTTTCACAGCAGCTAATGAAATTTAAAATAAAAGAATGCAATATATACACAAAAACAAATATAAAACATCAATAAAAAATGACTGTGACAGAAGAAAAAGAGAAGGCCAGATTCTAAGCAGATAAAACTCTACATCTTAAAAAGCTTGGCACCACAAAAAGATCATAGAATCGTAGAGCTGGAAGGGGCCTACAAGGCCATCAAGTCCAACCCCCTGCTCAATGCAGGAATCCACCCTAAAGCATCCCTGATAGATGGTTGTCCAACTGCCTCTTGAAGGCCTCTAGTGTGATAAAGGAAAAAGAATAGCGTCAAAAGGGTTAATGAGTGAAATAAAGAGAATATTGTTGGAGAAAGGGTCGATGGATAGTTCAGGGAAAATGGTTTGGGAGACAGATTTGAAAGTACAAATAGGACAACAGAGCTGGGAGAGACTATGGAAACAAAGAGCGTTGAGAAATATGTCAGTGAGAATAAAAGAGAATTACTTTAAAATTATATGTAGGTGGTACCTAACCCCAGTTAAATTAAATAAAATAAATAATCAGTATTCAGAAAATTGTTGGAGAGGATGTGGGGGGAAAGGAACGTATTTACATATGTGGTGGGAATGCAAATATGTACAAAAATTGTGGAAGATGGTGGTTTTAGAGATTGAAGAAATTGTGGGAATGAAGATAAAACGAACACCAAAAGTTGCATTACTGTCACTATTTAAAGATTTAAAATGTAAAAAAGAAATTAAGGAATTGATAACGAATTTGCTGACTCCAGCAAGATTGATCGTAGCTAGGAACTGGAAGATTCAAGGAGATTATTGTATTGAAGAATGGTACAAAGACGTATGGGATATAGCTATTAATGACAAATTAACTTGTAATATTAAAGTGAGAAGAGGTATAGCTAAAACAAATGATTTTGAAGGAATCTGGAAACAGTTCCTAATATTCGTGTTTTCTAAGGGTAGTGGGAAACCGCCAGCAGAAGAAAGTATGAGATTTTGGAACTAGGAATGAGATCCCAAGGTGGGGGGTGCACTTATATGTTAAGTTTGATTATATTATATAGATAAGATATTAATGTTAATCAACAATTATGTAGTATGTTTTTTTTAATTGTAATGGTGTATGTTTAAGTATTGTAGAAAATAAAAAATTTAAATAAATTTAAAAAAAAGGAATCCACCTTAAAGCATCCCTGACAGAGCTTCCACTGCTGCTGAAGAACCATCAGACAGCTACACGAACCACCCTGGGGCATCACAACTGAACTCCACTCCTGCTCCGGCATAGCCGTGAGAAGGTGTCCGAAAGCATTCACTTCCGCTTTCAACTAACCACAGTTACACGTTATGCCTAGCCTGGACAGGCCCTATCTCAACTGCACCTCAACTTAGAGGGCTGATGGATCCAAAGGATGGTCTCCCAGGAAGGTCTTGGAGGTTCACAGAGGAGAAGCTGGTCCTGAAATAAGGTGCACAGAGCTTCAAAGGTCAAAACCAGCACCATCAATCAGACCCGGAAACAGACCAGGAGCTAGAGCAGCCGTTTTCAGATTGCCACGATGTGCTCCGTCTCGGTTAGCATCCTCACAGCTGTATTTTGTACTAACTGTAATTTGTGAACTGTCTTCAAGGGCAGTATCTGAAGTGTCTATGGATCTTAGCTTATGTCTTATTCAGCAAAAACACTTGTTTTGGGTCTATTGGATGCTACATCTCTTTAATAAGTGTTTGTCTAATTCAGCTAATCGTTGGAGGTGTAATAGAGCGAATGCTTCTCTTTACGATATGTTTTGGAAATGCCCAATTGTTACCTCCTTTTGGGAGGAAGTTATTATATGGATAAACTTTGTATTGGAACACTCTTTTATATTTATGGATGTACACAATCTCTTACATTATTTACCTGCTTCCTGGAAGTTAACGCACAGTCAACATGAATGGATTCTCTGCATCCTTTTGACAGCCAAGACTGATACTACAACGCTGGAAGGATAAATGTTCACCTCCTATCATGCAATGAGTTGAGGACCTAACAACGCCATTGAAGTTCGAATAGGTGGTACAGGGGGCACTCCGGAATGGATACATCTATGGATATTTGATCTGCTTTTGCTAAGGTTTCTGTATAATCCACTTTTTCTAGAATGTTGTACCCAATTGAAATCAATTTCTTTAACCCATGTACAACAATGGAACCAGTTACTTAGGGAGGTGGTGGGCTCTCCCACACTTGAGGCCTTCAAGATGCAGCTGGATAGCCAACTGTCAGGTATGCTTTAAGGCGGATTCCTGCATTGACGTTGGACTTCATGGCCTTATAGGCCCCTTCCAACTATACTATTGTATGATTCTATGATTTATAAGAAGAATGCAGACAAGCTGGAGCATGTTCAGAGGAGGGTAATGATGATGATGAGGGGTCTGGAAACAAAGCCCTATGAGGGGAGACTGAAAGAACTGGGCATGTTTAGCCTGGAGAAGAGAAGATTGAGGGGAGACATGATAGCACTCTTCAAATACTTGAACAGTTGTCACACAGAGGAGGACCAGGATCTCTTCTCCATCATCCCAGAGTGCAGCACACAGACTAATGGCCTCAAGTTACAGGAAACCAGATTCCGGCTGGACATCAGGAAAAACTTCCTAACTTTTAGAGCAGTATGACAATGGGACCAATTCCCTAGAGAGGTTGTGGGCTCTACCACACTACAGGCATTCAAGAGGCAGCTGGACAACCATCTGTCAAGTATGCTGTTGGGTGGATTCCTGCATTGAGCAGGGAGTTGGACTCAATGGCCTTATAGGCCCCTTCCAACTTTATGTAGTTATACTATTTCTTTTTCTTTTTCTATGACCTGTTTTATGTTGTTGAAATATACCAGGGAGGGGGGGAATGAATTAAAAAACAGAATGTAATTGTCCATCTAGTCCTGAATGGCCTACTGGGGCTAACAGTGGCTTCTCTTAGGTACCAAGCACAGATAGTTTCCCCGTCACCGGCTACTTGATCCTCTTGAAAGTGGAGATGCCCACGGCTTGATGCTGGGACCTTCTGCATGCCGAGAATGTGTTCAGCCATTGCACGACGATCCCTCCCCACTGGATTATTACACGGATCCAAAAGGAATGTTACTAGGACTGTAGTTCACCTAGTCAGGCTATCTCTGTCCAGGAGAGGCTGTAACCGCTGCACAGTTTAACTGATGAAAGGGACTTTGTACCACCGAGGCCTCTTCCTCCAAAGAATGGGTTGGGTCCAATAGCACCTGCAGATTATTAACCTGATCCTTAATGCACCCCTTTCTAGAACAGGCCGAACATCACCACCCATGTTTGTAGGATGTACCCAAGCAAGGGTACATCTTCTCGATCCTCTTCTCGGTACTCTTCTCGATCCTCCCAGAGTGCAGGACACGGAATAACGGGCTCAAGTTAAAGGAAGCCAGATTCCGGCTGGACATCAGGAAAAACTTCCTGACTGTTAGAGCAGTACGACAATGGAATCAGTTACCTAGGGAGGTTGTGGGTCTCCCACACTCGAGGCCTTCAAGAGGCAGCTGGTCAGCCATCTGTCAGGGATGCTTTAGGGTGGATTCCTGCATTGAGCAGGGGGTTGGACTCGATGGCCTTGTAGGCCCCTTCCAACTCTGCTATTCTATGATTCTATGCCAGGGATCAAACCTAGGACCTTCTGTATGCAAAACAGGTGCTCTGTCCACTGAGCCACGGCCCTTTTCAATCAGCTTCAATGGATAACTCCAGATCCTAGTATTATGAGAGAAGGGAGAAACTCTTCTATCCGCTTTCTCCAGCTCATGCATAATTTTATGCGCCTCCATCGCTCCATCCCTTTCTTTTAGAATTTTTCTCCCAAACTAAGAAGTACTGCAAGTAAGCAGCCTATACCAGCCTTCTCCAAAACGGTGCCCTCCATAAACATCGGACAACAGTTCCCATCCTCCCCGGCATGGTGGGAGCTGTCGCCCAACGCATCTGGAAGACACCAGTTGGGGAAGGCTGACGGATAGGATACCTTTGCTACGAGATGATTCGACTCACATTTTCCTCTAACTTTTCCTTCCTTCCCCCTCTCAGAGATTGCTCCAAGAGCTGTTCACAGCTCATCCGATTCCAGATCCCGCCTGCAGGCCACAAGCCCACGCTACGCACGCGGCCTATGGCCACCCCTCTTCATGCTCCTCAACTGCCCACGTTCCTTCTTCAGGTGCTTTACGGCTTGCAAAATACTGCGCTGCTGAGGGTCGTCCACAGCTTTCTCCACGTAAAGGAGAAAATGCTTGATGGCTTCCGAGAGAAGCATCTCTGGGTCTTCTCTTTGCGGGTGGAAACGCAGCATCCTCTCGCAAGCAATCGCGTAGTTTTTGTGCCAGTTCACGGGGTGAGCTTCGTGCATGCTTGTGATTTCCTTGTACAGCTACAAACAAGAGAGAGAGAGAGAGAGAGAGAGAAAATTCAGTTGTGAAGACATTTCCAAAATATCTATAGAAAGGCCTACATTCATAGGACACGCCCTCATCTTTTGGCAAGTTTGAACCAACAGTCACTAAAAGAAAGTCAAGCCAGACGGATAAAATACACGTAAAAATGAAGAGTATTTGTTCAAAACAGCAGAAGGAAAAAAGCATGCCTTTTGAGCGTATATGTTCCCGACACGAACCTACCCGTACACTGCACTCAACTTCTAAGGTCCTCCTCCGAGCGCCTACTCCGATGGAAGCTCGGAGGATGGCAACAGGGGAGGGGGCCTTTTCAGTGGTGGCCCCCCGAATTATGGAACGATATCCCCAACGAACCTTCTGCCTCTGGCCCCGCCCTTCTGCCCTTGGCCCCGCCCTTCTGCCCCTGGCCCCGCCCCTTCCGCCCCACCAGCGGAATGCCCCAACCGAGGGCTTTTCTGAAACGAAACACAGCCTCCGAGCCGGAAGAGGCTCCAGGCCCGTTTCAACCCGACCCATACGCGAGTGCCTACACTGAAAGCCAACGTATACAGCTGTGCCTTGACTTCCGCCGACGTGGGAGCTGTTTCCGCGAGTTCAAAAAGGAAGAAGGCGGTCTTCATCCTGGAGCAAAGGAAAGCGGGTGGTTTATTAAAGCCGCGGCACGGATCCTTTGAACACATCCGGCACCCCTGAACCAGTGTGGATGCAGAGGGAGAGTCCGTCGTCCTGCGCTTGACGTATACATGGCTGTCCTATTGGGGTCCCCCACCCCGTTAACGTTTAGCTGGAGGAATAAAGGCTCAGGGCTAATCAAAGGAGACCTTTAACGCAGACTTCCCCAACCTCCTGTCCTCCAGATGTGATGTAATGCAACTCCCATTACCCCAGCCAGCCCCCAAGTGCGTTGTGGATGATGGGAGTTATAGTTCGATACAGGAAGCCAGATTCAGGCTGGACATCAGGAAAAGCTTCCTGACTGTTAGAGCAGTAGTACAATGGGACCAATTCCCTAGGCTCTCCCACCCTAGAGGCCTTCAAGAAGCAGCTGGACAACCACCTGTCAGGGATGCTTTAGGGTGGATTCCTGCATTGAGCAGGGGTTGGACTCGATGGCCTTAGAGGCCCCTCCCAACTCTACTATTCTATGATTCTATGATCTCAAGGGCACCAGGTTGGGGAAGACGACCTGAAAGGATTCCTTGCAAGGCAGGGAGGGATTTCCCCGGGCCCCATTTCCATCCTAGGTTCCCAACCACCAACCCCCTCAATGTGCCAATAGAACAAGCAGCCCAAGAACTACAGAAAGGGCAGCGAAAACAGATGGGTCTGATGAGCCCCTGATGAAAGCTGATTCCAGAAATGTGGGGCCACCACTAAGGAATCCCTCTCCCTCCCCCTCTCCAGGCTAAACCACACTTGGTGGTAGCAAGTGAGAAGGGCTTCTGCTGATGACCTCAAGATCGCAGGCAGGCTGGAACGGGAAACGGTGTCCTCCAAGTAACTGGGGTCCAAATCACTTCAAGGTGAAAACCAGCCCTTTCAATTGGGTTCAGAAATGCAGCCACAGCTGGTGTACTATGAGCCGACCACCCAAAGCCCCACCAATATCTGAGCGGCCGTGTGCTGAAGCAGCTGGAATCTCTGAACGGTCTTTAAAGGCAGCCCCACAAAGAACGTGCTACAGTAGCCCAGCACGGATGTCGCCGGAGCATGCAAAAAGTAATTTTTGTGAACCGCCCAGAGAGCTTCGGCTATTGGGCGGTATAAAAATGTAATTAATAAATAAATAAATAAATAAATAAATAAATAAATAAATAACCGAGGCAAGCTGTCTCCAGATAGGGGCGCAACAAGAGTACCAGCCTAAGCTGGTAAAATACACTCCTGCCCACTGCTGCCAGCTGAGCTTCTCCCAATTTGTGTCAAGCCCAAATGTCACACTTGCTCCTTCAGGGGGAGCGGAGCCCCATCTAAGACCAGATGTAATCCCCTATCCAGTCCTTTTCCAGCTTCATTGGCTGCCAGTCCAGGTCCGGGCCCGATTCAAAGTGCTGGTATTAACATTCAAAGCCCTAAACGGTTTGGGGCCAGGCTATCTGAAGGAACGCCTCCTCCCATATGAACCTGCCCGGACCCTAAGCTCACCCTCAGGGGTCCTTCTCCGCCAGCCCCTGCCAAAGGAAGTGAGGCAGGTGGCTACCAGGAGGAGGGCCTTCTCTGCTGTGGCACCCTGGCTGTGGAATGAGCTCCCTAAAGAGGTTCACCTGGCACCTACGTTAGGCGCCAGATGACCTTCCTATTTTCTCAGTATTTTAACAGTTTATCAACTTAATTTTTAACTTCGCTGTTTTAAATTTTTATTTTAAATCTGTATTTTCCGGCGTATAAGACGACTTTTTAAACCCAGGAAAATCTTCTCAAAAGTCGGGGGTCGTCTTATAGGGCGGGTGCTGTAACTTCCAAATGTACTGTTTGGGTTCTGAGGGTGTCGGGGGTTGAAGCAGGCAAAGGGAGCGCAAGCTCCTGAGTTCTCTGTGTGTGTGTGTGTGTGCGTGTGTGTGTGTGAGAGAGAGAGAGAGAGAGAAAGCGAGCGAGCGAGAGGGAGGGAGGGAAGGAAGGAGGAGAGCGAGGGGGGTCGAGCAACTCCTGACGGAGGTCTGTGTTCTGTGTGTGTGTGCGCACGCGTGTGTGAGAGATCTGAGAGGCAGAGGAGGTAATAGGATTGAAATCAAATCTTATGTTTTTTTAATTTTTATTTGGTGTGCGTTGGAAGAGGGGTAGTCTTATACGGCGAGTATATCCCAAACTCTATATTTTAACTGGAAAAGTTGGGGGTCGTCTTATACGCCCAGTCGTCTTATACACCGGAAAATACGGTAATTTCTGCATTGCTGCTCGGTTTTATCCTGGTGGTGTTTTTATATTGCATTTTATACTATGCTTTTATACTGTTTGTTTTATATTTTCAATGGTTTTTAATTTCTGTAAACTGCCCAGAGAGCTTTGGCTATTGGGCGGTATAAAAATGCAATAAATATATATTACTCTGTACAGCACCATGTACATTGATGGTGCTATATAAATAAATAATAATAATAATAATAATAATAATAATAATAAAAAAAAAATGTAATAATATTCTATCTATTTATCTATCCATCCATCCATCTATATATAATCCAAATCCTGCAATCCATGGTGCAGTGAAGTCAAGGGCGACCAGCCGGGTGCTTCCCTTCCCTTGAGAACTCATTCAGACAGGACACTGTGTGGGTGTGTTTTTTCTTTTGAGGGTGGGGGGAGCCTTACCTGGCTTGCCACATCTCTTCGTTTGCTACCGACTCCCACGAAGAAGCGTCAAACCTTAAAAAGGGAACAGAGAAGGCGCTGTGCTGGGCCAGACAGAGAAGGTCGCCAGGAGGTCAAAATGGTGGATGGTTAAAAAACGGCCCACATGGTCCATGCTTTCCCCCATTGTGGGGGAGTGGTAGGGGTTTGGACCCAGTGGATCCAAAGCTTCATCAGAATGGAAGGAGAGTGGTGCTGGATCAGACCAAAGGACCACCTAGTCCAGCGTTGTGTTCATGCAGTGGCCAATCAGCTGCCTCTCCTGATTTGCCCCCTGCACACGCCCCTTTTTGCCGTTACCGCCACTGGCGCACTGATGTCGCAACTTTCCTGGGGGGTTCCTCCTCTAAGGAAGAGCTTGCACCTTCAGAGCCAGGGAGCAGGTTACCTCGGAGGACCACATGGATATTGAAGTCACCCAAGATAAGAGTAGGACAGTTATCAGAGAGGAAAAAGGACAGCCACGAATCAAAATCAGAGAGAAATTTTGAGGACGAGCCTGGGGGGGCGGTACAGAACTGCAACCCGCAGTCGCAATGGGGCGAAGAGCCTCACCACATGTACCTCAAAGGAGGAGAAGCAATGTGAAGATGGAATGGAAAGAGGCTGGAACTGGCACAAACTAGATAATAAAAGACCCACACCACCACCCCGACCCTCTGGGCGACTAGTGTGAGAGAAAGAGAGTCCTCCAAGAGAGAGGGCAGCCGAGATGGCGGTATCATGGGCCGGAAGCCAGGTTTCAGTAAGAGCAAGGAGGTGGAGAGACCTAGAGATAAACAAGTCCTGAATGACAGGGGCCTTAGAAGCAAGAGAGCGACAGTTCCATAAGGAACACGAAAAAGGCAGCTGAGAAGAGGGGAGACACCGAATAGGAACTAAGTTGGGAGAGATGAAATTGGAACGAGCCATAAGGAACGGATATGAGGGGAAAGGAATTAAGAGAAGAAATGAGGAGAGCGATAGCAAGTAGGCAGAGAAGTGAAACAAGCGCAGGACAAGATTAACCAGAACTAGCCCGGCCAAGACCAGTAGCAAGCAAGCAGCAAGAAGGCAGGCACAGAGAAAAGCATACAGATAGGATATGTGAAAGCAGTCACATCGCCAAATAATAACCCAACAATGTAGGAGATCATGTCCTGAAACAGAAGTAGAAAAGACCGGACCGAGGCTGGGGTTCTTCCTCCGAGGTAACAGTTCCGCTTGAGGACTCCATGGGTGCAAGGCCTAGAATAGGATGCAGCTGAGCCTCGGGTGGGGCTCAGATAGCTCTAGCTTTATCAGCTCTCAGCTGACAGTGTGGCAGTAAGAGCAAAGGGAGATTCTGTGGCTGCAATGGGGAGTCTTTCACCACGCACCTCCCTGTCTGCAGGTGGCAAGAGAGATCAGCTCTATCCTATGCAGTGATGCGAGGCGGGATTTTCCCCCCCAGCACTTAATTTTTCCCTGGGGAAAAAATGAACGGATGCCAATTGCAAATGTAATACTAGGCAAATGTGGCTGTTTCAAAGCTGTAATTGATGTTTTCAAGGTGATTCACACTGGAATACATATATGTCTCTGGGATGCATGTACGTCTCTGGGGAAGGAGGTGTGGCTATCAGGGGAAACTTGGGGGGGGCGCGGATCGGGGGCCCAGGTGAGCTAGATTTGGTCCTTGGGGCTGAGATGCTGCACGCTGTTGAGAGGCAAAGCCAAGCACTCGAACTGAGCTCAGAAAAGAACCGGTACCACAGCCCCTGCCAGCAAGAGAGGCAAAGGGGCCGTTTAGATTTATGCCCTGATTTAACAGTCCACTCAGGTTGGCTCCCAAAGCATCTCACTGCAATTAACATCCACAGCAAAAACGCAGCACAACGTATGAAAGACATGAGCGTCATGTGCAGATGTGGCAGTGAGATACTGAGTGAGGAAGGGGATACCTGCACAGGTATTGGGGGGATGTTCGGGTGAAGATACCGAAGAGAGCAGGGCCATGCAGGCTGGCAGGAGAAGGCTGTGCAGGAGACAAGCCCTTCCCTGAAGAACAAGAAGGGAAGGGTCTGCACGCACAGTAGTTTGGCCGCCATTTTGGAGGCCAACCTCATGGCTCAGGTACCAGGATCCAGGGAAGGCAGAGGGACTGCAGCTCAGTGGTGGGGCGTGAAGAAGGACCCGGGTTCAATCTCTAGTTAAGGCTGGGGAGGAATCCTTCTCCAAATCCTGGAGAGCCGTTGCTGCCTGTCAGTGTCTGCAACACTGGGCTGGATGGACCCAACGGTCAGACTCAGTGGGCCTGTTCGGACAACACGCTAAGCCATGGTTAGGCCGCAGCAAATGGGTTAGTGAGCGTCTTTAAACCGGGGTTATGTAGCCACCGTGGTTAGGAATGGTTCACACGACGCGCCGGCCCTGTTAACAAAAAAGCTTTAACCATCATGGTTTGAGGCGTCTTCTGAACAGGGCCGCTAAATCATGGTTCACACAACATGCTAACCTATAATGTTTAGAGCAAAGTTCTTCATCGCTGCGGCTTAGCGTGTCAACTGAACAGGGTCAAAGTGTGGGTGGGTAGGTGGGTTAGGAACCAGAGGGCTGGAAAACCCAATGTTCAGGGCTCAGCATACGGTAGTCTCCTACAATCCTGACGCTAGGCCGGACCCGACGGCATCCACGCACACTTCCTCATCCAACTTCACAAGCATTTACACGCGGCGTTGCGTCCGGGGCCTCTCACCTCCCGTACACCTCGCTCCAGGGGTAGAGGTTCCTGGTACGATCAACCCACTCCCCGGGGTCAAAGGGTGCTTTCGAAGGCACGAGCTTGTCACAAGAGCCCCACGGCCAAAGCGAATAATCTTTCTTCCAGGTGGGGTCACCTTCGTGGAGCCCAATGCAGACAAACGTTTCTTTGCTGTAGCAAACAACAGCACAAATGCATGTGTGAATCAATCAATACCGGCAAACTGGAATGACGCAATCAAACTGGTTCCAGGTGGCAGCAAAAGCAACTGGAGCACTAGGAGCAATGTTCATTTTTGGATAGAGTAGCAGAATATTTATTTATTTATTTATTCCCCCCTGCCCCTGACCGCCTTTTCCCCACCTTAAGGAACCCTTAAGGTATATAACTAAGTGATCAGATAAACTAGAAATGCATTTTCCAATCTGGTGCCCTCCAGATGTTTTGGACTTCAACTCCCATCAGCCCCAGCCAGCATAGCCTCCTTCATATTATTATTAATATTTATTTATTTATTTATTTATTTATTTCATTTCTATACCGCCCAATAGCCGAAGCTCTCTGGGCGGTTCACAAAAATTAAAACCACGAAGAGCATAATAAAACAACCAACAATTTAAAAACACAAATACAAAATACAATATAAAAAGCACAACCGGGATAAAACCACACAGCAAAAATTGATATAGGTTAAAATATGAAATTAAAACAGCAGAGTCTAAATTTAAGTTAAATTAGGTGTTAAAATACTGAGAAAATAAAAAGGTCTTCAGCTGGCAACGAAAGGAAAATAATGTAGGCGCCAAGCGAACCTCTCTGATTATTATTATTATTATTATTATTATTATTATTATTAATTTCTTAGACATCTTTCTCAGGAAAAGACTCAACTTACAATAAAGATGAAAACATTCCAAAGAACCAGAAATAAATTTAAAAAGCTTTTTTTAAAAAGCCTAACAATAAAATACGAAGACCTGATAAAACATCCGACATTAAAAGCCACATTACATGCTATCAAATACTTGGGAGCGGAGGAAAGTCTTAATCTGGTGCTGAAAAGATGGCAACATTGGGGAGATACTCCAGAATTTGGGGAGGAGGGGTGTCACCACTGAAAAGGCCTTGTTCCTTGTTGCCATCTTCCGAACCTCCCTAGGTGGGAGCACTCACTGTCGCGTTTACCTCCTGCCTTCTTGGGAGACAATAACGAGGCCTGCTAAGTAATCCACAAAGCTTTATTCAAGCAATAAACATCTCTTCCCACCTGAAGAGAGTCTAATCTCTAGGAACTTTCCTCCTAGGCAAAACTATGCAAACTAAGCAAGACCATTGTCCTTTCAAGAGAGACAAGTTCTGAGGTGGAGTCTGACGGGACACCAGCCGGGCAGACTTTCCCTCACCTTCCTTTAGCTCTGCTCGTTTTAGTCTGCAACGTACTCTAGGATCGGCTAAACTCTCTGTGCTCTCTCCCTTGGAAGAATGTTGGCTTCCCACTGACTGTGTATTGTTTGCCCTTGAGGAGATAAGCTCTGGAGAGGGTTCACTTCCAGCTGGTGAAGAGTCTGTGGGAGCTTTCTCCCCCACTGGTCCAGGCTGGCCTGTTTCTGGCGCCGACTCCTCTACTTCAGAGTCTGATTCGGATTGATCACCTGAAACACCTTCTTCCAACCCTGGGGGAACAGGGCTAGGCATGACACTCGCAAGAGGGCCTCAGAAGTTGAGGCTCATGTATGGGTAGCCTGATATCAGGAAAGGCACTCTGCCAATGGCCAGGAAACCTAGGAGTTTGGGGAAGGCTGGATTAAAGTCTGGGTACTAGGCTACCTCCTTTCCTCTGGGTTCTTTGCATGGGATGCTTCTAAGCCCACAGTCCTCCACAGTTTAAATAACTGAGCCAGTCATCACTGTACGCAAATTGTCCTGGTAGCTGTCTGGAAATATTTAACGCTGCGGCACTGTCGAAGGGTTGGCTGGGTCCACTAGCGGATGGGAAACCCCCGCTTGAATCCCATCAAAGCTGCTCTGAGTTCCCCGCAGAAGTTCAAGTGAAGAAAACCACGGATTGCAAAGGTGTTTCTCAACAACAAGGAAGTCCACATGGGGAACGCCTCTCCCCACATGAACGTACCCGTACACGACGTTCAACATCTAAGGTCCTCCTCCGAGGGCGAAGCTCGGAGGGTGGCAACAAGGGAGAGGGCCTTTTCAGTGGCGGCCCCCGTAATTATGGAATGATCTCCCCCAACGAGGCTCGCCTGGCGCCAACTTTGTTATCTTTTAACAACATATGCTGAGGTTTTTTTTTAACTGACTCCAGAATAGTTGTTTTAAATGGATATTGCTGTTTTTATGCTTTTAAATGTCTGTATATTTGTTTTTAATGTTCACTGTTTTTAACTTTTGTAAACCGCCCAGAGAGTTTTGGCTATGGGGCAGTATATAGATGTAATAAATAAAGAAATATAAATAAATAAATAAATAAATAAACAGGCACTTTGGCTTGCAGGACCAGACGTTATGCAAGACCTGACGCCATGTCAGGAAAGCGAATATTATGCGAAAAGGGTGGCTTACTGTTCATTTACTTTGAGAAAATGGTGAAGGTTAAACGTGATCGTCCCGTCAGGTAACTGCCCTTCCACGGGATTCCAACGGTCCCCAGGAAAGATGACGCCCGGCAAATGTTTAGCCAACTTTGGTAAGTACCAATGATATGTCATCATCTAGTGCACAGAAGACAAGGTGACGTTTTAATTTTATTTCTTGGAAAAATCTATACCCCCTCCCCCCCCCCCACTCCCCTTAATCCAATTTGGATCCCAGAGTGATGTACAACGAAATAAGTATCAATGGAAATAATACTTGATGATGATGACGATAGTGATAGTGACGGAATAAATTTATATACTGCTTAATGTATCTGAAGACATCTGTATGTGTCTTTACAGAATCAGAAATTAAAATATATCGTAACAAATACAAAAGCTAACATGTTTAACTTTTAAACATGTTTAAAATATTTAAAACCAATATTTAAAAATGTCTACAATAATAATAATAATAATAATAATAATAATAATAACAACAACAACAACAACAATAAAAAATTTATTTGTTACCCGCCTCTCCCTCCAGATCGAGGCGGGTACAACATAAATGCAAATGCCATAAAATACACATAATTAAAACATTTAAAACTAATACATTATTAAAAGCAGCACATTATTAAAAGGCGCCTTAAAATTCAACTGGATAGGCCTGCCGGAAGAGAGCAGTCTTTATGGCTTTCTTAAAATCCGGAAGACTGTTAAGTTGACGAATCTCTCCCGGCAGGCCATTCCACAAACTGGGAGTGGCAGAAGAAAAGGTCCTCTGGGTAATACCTGTCAGCCTAGTTTTGGCTGGCTGAAGGAAGTTCTTCCCAGAGGACCTGAGTGTGCAGGGCGGATTGTACGGGAGACGGTCCAGGTAGCCTGGACCCAAACCATGTAGGGTTTAAAGGTGATAACCAACACTTTGTACTTCGCCCGGAAACTAATTGGCAGCCAGTGACGAGATTTTAAGACTGGTGTAATGTGGTCACCCCTAGGTGTACTGGTGACCAGCCTGGCTGTCCTATTTTGAACTAGTTGAAGTTTCCGGACTAGGCACAAAGGTAGCCCCATGTAGAGTGCATTGCAGAAGTCGAGCCTAATTTAAAACAAAAGCTAAAAGCACAATAGTCAATAAACAGACTTAGCTGGGCAGCACAATTAACAAGGAAAGCCTCGGGTAATGAGATGAGGCTTTAACTTGGGGCCCTAGTGAATGGCAAGCTTGCTGAGCACTCCCCGCCTACCTCTTGGTCAACTAAGGTGACATCAGGCCTCATTCCTTCGCAGTAATGAAGGTAACGAAGAGAATTCCCGGGCAAGTCCCCCCGTAGCAAGAGGACGGCATCCGGGGGCATGGAGGTCAAGAGGTTGCGCGCGAAGCGGTCAACGACATCGTTACGGCTTTGGTCACAGGCACTGGACAAAAAGAGACAACGTATGAAGAAAGAACGCAATGGGTCATAGAACCATAGAATAGCAGAGTTGGAAGGGGCAGCTTCAAAGCCATCGAGTCCAACCCCGCTCAATGCAGGAATCCACCCTAAAATCCCTGACAGATGGTTGTCCAGCTGCCTCTTGAAGGCCTCTAGGGTGGGAGAGCCCACAACCTCCCTAGGTAACTGATTCCATTGTCATACTGCTCTAACAGTCAGGAAGTTTTTCCTGATGTCCAGCCGGAATCTGGCTTCCTGGAACTTGAGCCCTTTATTCCGTGTGCTGCACTCTGGGAGGATTGAGAAGTGATCCTGGCCCTCCTCTGTGTGACAACCTTTTAAGTATTTGAAGAGTGCTATCATGTCTCCCCTCCATCTCCTCTTCTCCAGGCTAAACATGCCCAGTTCTTTCAGTCTCTCTTCATAGGGCTTTGTTTCCAGACCACTGATCATCCTGGTTGCCCTCCTCCAGTCCACCCACAAGAGGAAGGTACCAGTGGGGATGTTTCAAGCATCCGCTTGGGTCTGTGATGGCAGCAGGTGTCCCTGTGGACACGCCCAGCAAGAGGAGGCGCCCGCAGCCTAGCGCTCGAAAGACCCCGAGAGCACCCGGGCGCGGGTTCTCCCTTGGCTTCCAGGATTGTGCCCTCTCCCCCCGCTGCGTTAATGGCAGCTGCCATTAACACAGCGGGAGGAAATACACAATTTCCCCAGCCTTGGGGAAATCATGAGTTCCACCCCGACCCACCCCTGTTCCATTTGGGGCATTTGTTTATTTATTCATTGCATTTCTATACCGCCCAATAGCTGAAGCTCCCTGGGCGGTTCACAAAAATTAAAACTATTCAAAGTATAAAACAAACAGTATAAGAAACATGATACAAAATACAATATAAAAACACAACCAGGATAAAATCAGCAGCAGTGCAGAAATGCAATTTTAAAATACAAATTTAAAACACCAAGTTAAAATTTATTTATAGACTGTTAAAATGCTGGGAGAATAAAAAGGTCTTCACCTGGCGTCTAAAAGCATCTAATGTAGGTGCCAAGCGAACCTCCTTAGGGAGCTCATTCCACAGCCGGGGTGCCACAGCAGAGAAGGCCCTCCTCCTGGTAGCCACCTGCCTCACTCCCTTTGGCAGGGGCTCACGAAGAAGGACCCCTGAGGTGATCCTCAGGTACATACATGAGGAGGCGTTCCTTCAGATAGCCTGGCTGGCCCCAAGCCATTTAGGGCTTTAATACCAGCACTTTGAATCAGGCCTGGACCTGAACTGGCAGCCAATGAAGCTGGAAAAGGACTGGCGTGATGTGGTCTCGTCAGCCAGTCCCTGTTAGTAAACGGGCTGCCCTGTTTTGTACCAGCTGAAGCTTCCGGACCGTTTTCAAAGGCAGCCCCACGTATAACGCATTGCAGTAATCCAAACGAGAGGTTATGTGAGCATGGATAACTGTAGCTATTAATAAGAGCACCTTTAAGGACCCCATTGGCACAGTAAGGGGTGTGTAGAAAGACACAATTTCTCCAAGGCTGAGGAAATTGTGTATTCCCCCCCCCTTTTTTTTTGCGTTTATGGTGGCACATTCCTGCCTCTGCCAACGGGGATCTTAGAGACCCTAATAACAGTTGCGTTAATAGGGCCTTTAAGATCCCCATTGGTGGCTGTAGTGGGGGAGAAACCTGCAATAAGGCTGGGAATTCGGGCATTTCCCCCCCTTCAGGGGAAAGGCATACTTCCGGAGGCTCCGGAAAGCCCATCCTGGTAAGAAATGGACTTCCACGCACAATCCACAGCGCCTGGTCCACCACCGCCTTGCTGCCAATTACCTGTAATTGCCGTAGATTTGCGCTGTAACGAGAAGGGCCGCCGCGAGCCACTCCAGGCAGTGAAACGCGCGGCTGTTCTCAACGAAAGCCTCCCCGAGGGCAAAGAGGGAGGAGAAGCCGAGGCCGGCTAGAACGGCAACCACGGCGTTGCTCTGCATCCAGAACCGCTCGACCTGTGGGGGGGCGAAATACCATACAGCGTCTCTCCATTTCTACGGGAATGATCGTTTGATGCGCTTTGGGCAAAATTTGCTCTGGGGCGCAGGTCGAGCTCTACTGCATATGGATCGAGGAGATGGTGCTCTGGTTCGCGAAACTCATGGGGAGGTGCCAGAGCTCAGCGGTACGGCACTTGGCATTGCAAGGTCTCTGGTCCAATCCCCGCCATCTCCAGTGGAGAGGATCGAGGAGCTGGTGATGGCAAAGGCACTCTCTGAGCCCGAGATCGCAGTGTGGACAACATTGGGCTCAATGGGCAAAGGGTGTGAAATCCTTAAGGAGTTTTCTAATGTTTAGTCATAGTATCACAGAATAGTAGAGTTGGAAGGGGCCTCTAAGGCCATTGAGTCCAACCCCCTGCTCAACGCAGGAATCCACCCTAAAGCATCCCTGATAAATGGCTGTCCAGCTGCCTCTGGAAGGCCTCCAATGTGGGAGAGCCCATGGCCTCCATGGGTCACTGGTTCCATTGTCGTACTGCTCTAACAGTCAGGATGTTTTTCCTGATGAAGGAATCCACCTTAAAGCATCCCTGACAGATGGTTGTCCAGCTGCCTCTTGAAGGCCTCCAGTGTGGGAGAGCCCACCACCTCCCTAGGCCACTGGTTCCATTGTCATACTGCTCTAACAGTCAGGACATTTTTCCTGATGAAGGAATCCACCCTAAAGCATCCCTGACAGATGGTTGTCCAGCTGCCTCTTGAAGGCCTCTAGTGTGGGAGAGCCCACAACCTCCCTAGGCCACTGGTTCCATTGTCATACTGCTCTAACAGTCAGGACATTTTTCCTGATGAAGGAATCCACCCTAAAGCATCCCTGACAGATGGTTGTCCAGCTGCCTCTTGAAGGCCTCTAGTGTGGGAGAGCCCACAACCTCCCTAGGCCACTGGTTCCATTGTCGTACTGCTCTAACAGGACGTTTTTCCTGATGAAGGAATCCACCTTAAAGCATCCTTGACAGATGGTTGTCCAGCTGCCTCTTGAAGGCCTCTAGTGTGGGAGAGCCCACCACCTCCCTAGGTCATTAGTTCCGTTGTCGTACTGCTCTAACAGTCAGGACGCTTTTCCTGACGAAGGAATCCACCTTAAAGCATTCCTGACAGATGGTTGTCCAGCTGCCTCTTGAAGGCCTCTAGTGTGGGAGAGCCCACAACCTCCCTAGGTCACTGGTTCCATTGTCGTACTGCTCTAACAGGACGTTTTTCCTGATGAAGGAATCCACCTTAAAGCATCCTTGACAGATGGTCGTCCAGCTGCCTCTTGAAGGCCTCTAAGTGTGTGCGAGCCCACCACCTCCCTAGATCATTGGTTCCATTGTCATACTGCTCTAACAGTCAGGACGCTTTTCCTGACGAAGGAATCCACCTTAAAGCATCCCTGACAGATGGTTGTCCCCTGAAAATCCCCCACCAACACTGCAATTAGGCCTGAAAAAAGCCTCCGCTGGAATGGAGGCTCTTTAAAAAGCTTAATGCAGCACAGGACAGAGGAGAAAGGAAACAGTCTTAGCTGTGATCAGTGATCAGCTATAAAGCAGGGAATGCTGGCAGTGCTGTTTCATATGGAGTCCACACACCCCAAATCTTATTAGGCCCGCAGGTCAAAGGTGTCTGCCCCCCCTCCCCAGTTTGATGCATATTTACTCAAGCAACAGCCCTAAATATGACTCTGCTAATAGGGTTCCATTTCCCCCTCATAAATCCTAGAGGTTTAGTAAAAACCACCACCACCACAAAGCAGAGTTATTCGCCAAACACAAACTCACCACTCCCTTGAACAAAGGCTTTGAAATATCCAGATTTGCTCTCCAAGCAAAGAAAAACGAATACGCCAAGAGCATTGAAATAAACAGCCAGACCAAATGCAGCTTCCCCATCTTTGGCCTAGAAGAAAAAGGGACGGGGAGAAACTCTATTAACAGTGATTAATTAGGAAAACACAAGGGCCTTGTTTAGACGACCTGCTAAATCACAGTGGTTAAGCAATTTGAGCCAAACATTATGGCTGAGAGTGTCGTGTGAGCCATGACTGAGCGTGTCGTGTGAGCCATTCCTAACCACAATGGCTACATAACCACGGTTTAACCACGCTCACTAACCATTTGCTGCAGAAGGGTTAGCGGTCTAACCCTGGCTTAGAAGGTTGTCTGAACAGGCCCACTGACAAGCTACACTTTCTTTGAAAAACTCCAAGATCTACAGAAAACTCCATTTATATCATAAATATCTATACCAGCGGTGGCAAAGTAGGGCCAGAACAAAAGGAAGAGGAATTTCCACTGACAGGCAAATCAGGGAAGATAAAAAGCAGTAGCTTAAATTAAGCAAGTTTTTTTAAAAAAGTTCAAGTATCCCTTTAATAAACTTATTGAAGTCTACACTCATGATCTCTTATTTCCCATGATTCTATTAATACCTGCCTTTTATGCAAAAGGTACGAACCAGAAATAAAAAATATATAATATAGGACATAATGACTGCAAGCATTATGCTTCTAATATGACATATCAGGAAAAAGAATCATAGAATAGTAGAGTTGGAAGGGCACTACGAGGCCATCAAGTCCAACCCCCTGCTCAATGCAGGAATCCACCCTAAAGCATCCCTGACAGATGGCAGTCCAGCTGCCTCTTGAAGGCCTCTAGTGTGGGAGAGCCCACAACCTCCCTAGGTCATGGGCTCCATTGACGTATTGCAGTAACCGTCAGGAACTTTTTCCTGCTGTCCAGCCGGAATCAGGCTTCCTGTAACTTGAGGCCATTATTCTGTGTCCTGCACTCTGGGAGGATCGAGAAGAGATCCTGGCCCTCCTCTGTGTGACAACCTTTCAAGGATTTGAAGAGTGCTATCATGTCTCATCTCAGCCTTCTCTTCTACAGTCTAAACATGCCCAGTTCTTTCAGTCTCTCTTCCTAGGGCTTTGTTTCCAGACCCCTGATCATCCTGGTTGCCCTCCTCTGAACACGCTCCAGCTTGTCTGCATCCTTTTTGAATTGTGGAGCCCAGAACTGGACGCAATACTCTAGATGAAGCCTAACCAGGGCCGAATAGAGGGGAACCAATACGTGATTTGGACGCTATATTTCTATGAAGGCAGCCCAAAACAGCATTTATTTACTTTTTTGCAGCCACATGTATTTTACTTATTATTGTGCAATTATAAATACTGAGAATCCATCAAACAAACAGCATGAACATTTACTTTCCATGTCGATGAGAAACTCAGTTCTGCTCAGTAACAATCACCCTTTGATCTCTGGAAAGGTCTGGGCACTCAGTTCAAGTATGTGATTTTGCTTAGTGTCCTTACGGGGGGTGGGGGAAGGAGGGAGAGAAAAACAGGATCCTTTATGTGGGCTGCATGACCAGAGGTTTTCGATTACATTTTAAATCCACCCATCAAAGGCTGGACTAGGCTTCCCCAACCTGGTGCCCTCCAATGGCCATGCTAGCTGAGGATGATGGGATTTGCAGTTCTTTCAGTCCCACCTTCTTCACAGGCACACTTGGTGGGAACATGGGAGAGGGCCTTCTCGGTGGCTGCTCCGGTGCTCTGGAACTCTCTTCCCGGGGAAGCTAGGCTGGCTCCCTCCTTGATGGGCTTTCGGAAGCAGGCTAAAACTTGTTTGTTCCAGCAGGCCTTTGGAGAACAGTCTGGCCCTCCATCTATGTTAATGTCTTATAATTTTGTTGTGTATTTTAAAGGTTTATGGTTTTGTTTCCCCCCCTCCATGTATATTTTAAATTTTGTAAGGCCGCCTTGAGGCCCAGCATTGGGCAAAAGGCGGGATACAAATAAATATAATAATAATAATAATAATAATAATAATAATAATAATAATAATAACAACAACAACAACAACAACAACAACAACAACTTGATGGAAAAGACTGAGCTATTGATTTATACCTCCAAGCCACTCAGGGTACCATATGTCCACCTGTTTTGTCCTCACAACAACCCTGTGAGGTGGCTTAGGCCAAGAGATAGCAGCTGGCCCAAGGTCACCTGGTGAGCTTTGCATTGTCTGACTGGGGATCTGAGTCTACAACACTCCCATTGTGCTCTCCTAGCTCTACCTGTAGCCCAGGGTACTGAGTGATTCACCCCATGGGGTGACAAAGACAAGGCCATTTCTGCACCTGCCTTTTTTCCAGGGATCGTTCCGGGATTGTCCCTGTGCATGCAAATGACACCCAGGGGATCCCAGGAGCAGGCTGGGATGATCCCTCCATTTGCCTGCGATAATCCTTAGGTGTAGAAAGGGCCAAAGTAGTACAGCGGCTTAACGACAATTTCTGGCCAAATCGTGCACATTGTGATACAAGTGTGAAATTTGGTACGGTGGCATTTATGACCATGTAGATTAAAATGAGATATAGGGGCATCTTGAGAAATCATCATAGCGGCCGCCATCTTGGAAAATGGCGGCCAAAATCCAGTTTTCGCACAATAACTCTATTATTTGTAACCTCACAGAAAAGATGTCTCAATACAAATTGAAGAGCGTAAAATTTGCTACAAAAAACCACCCCAAATTGATGCCTCAGTATGTATTCTTGTTGAAAAATGTGTAAAGTGTAACCTCTGAAAGTTTCAGGCTTGCAACACAAAGTGCAAGATTGGAATGATGGTGAGATAGTGCATGTTGTTGACTTCTCAGACAAATGGGTAGGAATAAAACCGTTATATCTCGATGAGTGAAAGGATTGTTAATGACTATTTTGTAGCAAATTTTATGCTCTTTAATTTGTATTGAGACATCTTTTCTGTGAGGTTACAAATAATAGAGTTATTGTGCGAAAACTGGATTTTGGCCGCCATTTTCCAAGATGGCGGCCGCTACGATGATTTCCCAAGATGCCCCTATATCTCATTTTGATCTACATGGTCATAAATGCCACCACACCAAATTTCACACTTGTATCGCAAATGTGCACGATTTTTTTTGCTAAGCTGCTGTACTAAAGTCATGCGAAGCACTTCCAACATTCTGAAGCACTTATAAACTTAAGTACTACGATGAAGTCGGGGGAGCCTGAACTTTAGCCGGATACTATGCAGGAGAATGCTGCTGCTTACAACTTCTCAAACAGGAAGCCCCAAATACAACACCCTACCTCATTGAGGAACGTAGGCACACCGCGATCACCAGGGCTGGAACCATCAGGGAAAGTTCTGCCTTCATGTGGCTCACCTGGAAACTGTGAAGACATCAAAGTGTGAGGAAGGGAGTAGCAAACAAATGAATGGGTATTATTCTACCACTGGCTGCCTGTACAAGGTTATGTTATCATCCTATAAAGCCCTAAACAACTTGGGACCAGAAGGTCCTGCTCATCATTCCAAGATGAACAGAATCTTGTCACGAAGAACCTCGAGGGCGGGGCCTTCTTTGTAGCGGCCCCCACCAATTGGAAGACCCTCCCTCGTGCGGTTCAGGAGGCGGAGAATATAACATCTTTCAAACGCCTCCAGAAAACACAACTTTTCACACAGGCTCTCCCTGGATTATCACTTTTTCTGGTTTTACGTGACGTTTTAGAAATGTTACGTTTAAAATTTCGAGCTTTGTATGTTATGGTTTTGGTTGTGAGCTGTCCATAGAAGCTTTGGGGCAGTATAAATATGTAATAAATAAATAAAATAAAATGAATAAAGATAAAGACGGTCAGAGGTCATCGGAGGACAAAGGAACGGAAAAAGACCCATTTGTGCAACAGTTGAAAGCAGATGTCACAGCATCTGGCCAGCTAACGCATTATGGTTTATTTTATTTATTCATTATATTTTTAGACCACCCAATAACCGAAGCTCACGAATCACGGCGGTAGAGGCATTAAATCAGACACAGCGGGGATTAGGAATGATGGAGAAAATGTGACGATTGGGGAAACTGAAAATTCTTACTCAACACCCGGCAGGCCACACCATGGACACGTGCTCTGACCCCACCCTTTAAAAACATTTTTCATCTGGCGCTCGGATGAGTGTTGGGTTTCTGGATCCGAGAGCCAACTCCGTTTAAATTTCCCCTAATGTCCCAGAGTAAGGATGAGTAAATCAGTTTATTTAATTTTATTTATTACAGTTTTATTCTGCCCAGTAGCCGAAGCCCTCTGGGCGCTTCACGGAAATTATTTCCAATCCATGTCAATTCCACATGTGTTCATCCCTAACTCGGGTCCATCCTTTAATCTGAGGTGCTCATTTCTTTAAAAAAAATCAGCATAAACATCCCTATACAAATAGGCATTTTTATTTGCTCTCAAAAGATGCACTTCTAAACATATTTTCATACTTTATGGAGCTGAGAACTGTGATGGAACATCCAGGAAATGCAAGACTCGGTGGATAACTAAGGGCGCAGACCTGTGCATGTTTAGACAGGAAAAAGCTTTACAACGCCCAGCGTTCCCCAGCCAGTAATGCTAGGAGTTGTAGGGCTTTTTCTTGTCTACACAGAAAAAGGTTTAAGGTTCTTGTACTTGTGTACAAAGCCCTACACAACTTGGGACCAGGATACCTGAGAGAGCGCCTTCTCCCCTACCAACCTGCCTGGTCACTGAGGTCATCTGAGGCCATGCTCCTAGTGGTTCCACATAGATCCATCCTCCGATTGGAGTCCACCCGGGGAAAAGCCTTCAGTGTGGTGGCCCCCCTCCTATGGAACTCCCTGCCCCTGGAGGTCAGGCAGGCGCCAACTTTGTATTCCTTTCGGCGCCTCCTGAAAACATCATTATTCCAGGAAGACTTTCCTTAATGACCAGCCAAGGTTTACTGTACAATTTGCTTCTTTTAAAATCTATTTTAGAGTGTTTTATTCTGGTTTTATTTTATTTTATCTTGTACACCGCTCCAAAATTTTCAATGGGAAGTGGTATATAAATATTACAAATAAATAAATAAATATGCGCAGGACTGCACCCTTAGTTCCATTCCATGCTTTAGTCTAGGAGTTGCGACCCACCCCGGCTGAATCGGAATTCACAAAGACCAACTGAACCAAAAATTGAAAGAACCAATTCTTTGGATAGCTCCACCCCGGAGCAATGCTGAATCAGTTGCACTGCATTGCGGGAAATTAGAATGCTGGTGACTCCTGGACCCAGCTGTACGGCACTCATAGGCACGCTGAAGGTGGCTGTGTCACGTACACCCACCATGGAGGCCCACCAACTCAGGATGGAGCCTGCCAAGAGATGTAAAATTTCCGGAAATTTTGAAGCCATGGAAAAAAACCGGGTTTTTTCCGTTTTTTGTTTTTTTTCCGGGGGGAAACTAAAATTTTCGGAAAATTTGAAATATTGCAATATTAGCACTTTTTACAGATTTGAAGTCACTTTGTTACTTTAGGAACATAAAATGTAATTATGTCCAAGTTGGTTTGGCATAAAATTATTACATCTGGTATATTAAAAGTAGTGTATTCAAACAATTATTACAAATTTAATTTACTTTTTTTACTTTTTTTTGGTAACAAATGGAGCTACAAGCTCCTGAACTGTTAGGAACACCTGAACTGTAAGGAACCTCTTTGGTTCTGCCAGTTTATGAGAAGCAGGCAAAAAATAAATTTAAAAAACAACTGAAGAAACCACCAACATTAGTAACAAGGGAAAATTATTTAGGTCTCCGCTAGTCCTCCAGTGTCAAGACATAAAGCCCTCATTCCCATAAAAAGAACTGAGAAAAATATGGGGGGGTGGGGGACCACACACCAAGATTCAATGCATATGCATAAAATTTAATCAGACTCATTTTCTGACCTATAGCTATCACTATCAGTTTCAGTCTCTGCTTCAATGGCAGTGCTGCCCCCTAGAGGCAGAAATGCATCTTGCTCTTGCATTTGAGAGTTGTAGTCTCAGTTTGCAACCTAGGATTTGCTCGTCCTTGGTGCACAGACATTGTAATAATCTGATACTGTACAATTTTTAGAAATCATTTGGAGAAGTAAATATCTGAACACCTTGTCTTAAACATTTTATTCATCATGCTAAAATAAAACATCCCGTAATCTGTTTTTTCATTATTATTTTACATTTTTTTCAATTTTTCGGAAAAAAACCAAAAAAGGCTTTGGAAAAAACCAGAAAAAAACGGGTTTCCCCCTAAATTTTCCAAGTTTTTTTCCAGGCCTCTACATCTCTAAGCCCGCCGGGGGAGGGGGCACTTTGCCAGGGATCCCCTCAAACTTGGACCCAGCACCCTTACCCGATGGAGAAATTAAGGCTGCAATCCTACATCCGCTTCCCTGGAAGTAAGCCCCAATGAAACCAACGTGACTTACGACTGAGTAAGACATGCACAGAATTGCAATGTAAACCATACAACTTGCATTCACTTACAGCAACGTATCACTCATACTGGATCCATTTTCTAATTTTGCCTGCACAGAAAAGAAGAAACTCAACATTATTTATATTGCATACGTTTGCAGCGATGGTGCACTTCTGGTGAACTCCCTCGGTTCGCACCCTCTAGTTGCAGAGGTTATTTCTACCCTGGGATACCCACCCGTGTCCACACGAACAAGCATGTCCAGGTTATTTCAGAGTGGCTTTGGCCTCACTCCCAATTCCCTTGGCGCCCTGTCCCTTGGCAACAGCGTCACCCCTGAAAACAGCGTTTGCAGGATTAGCTGTAATCCTTAAGCAAACATTTGCGTTATAGACCAGTACAAGTGGTAACTGCAACAAAACGTTGCAGCATGAAGTCTTCATATTCAGGGTACCAGACAGACAGACAGAAGCCCTTTCTACACCTAAGAATTATCCCAGGTAAATGGAGGGATCATTCTGCCAGCTCCCGGGATCCCCTGTGTGTCATTTGCACGCATAGGGAGGATCCTGGGATGAACCCGGGATATTGGGCTGGTGTAGACATGCCCAGACATGCCCTTTTCCAGAATATTCCTTTCTATTTCTTCTCTCCCTTCAGTTTTCCATTTCCACGCCCCCACACCCCAGGCAACATTCAACGTTCTGTGCCACTGAGCAGGCCCCATCCTCGCTGGGCTACTTTCGGACTCCCGCCCCCTTAGGATTTTTCCCCCCTTAACTATTTATTTATTTATTTATTTATTTTATTACATTTATATACCACCCCCCAGCCGAAGCTCTCTGGGCGGTTTACAACAATTAAAAATAGTAAACATTAAAAGTACACAAAAATTTTAAAAAACATAAAAACAGTATAAAAACAACAACAGTATCCATTTAAAACAACAATTCTGGGGTCCATTAAAAACAAACTTAACGTTATTAAATGCTGCTTAAAATGTACTTCTGTACTTCTGAAAACGTACTTTTTCTTTGTACTTCTGCAAACCTTCAGGTTTCCCCAAGCCTGGTGATATCTCCCTGGGTTGCAGGGATGGCAGGCGCCATTCTCTCCCTTGAGAGAATTATTAGGATTAAATGTATGCAAACTACTGAATTCTAGGGATGTGCACGGACCCCCCGATCCTCTTCGCGCCCGATCCGCAAATTGCAGATCGGGCCCACTCCACCCCGCCTCGATCCGCCTAGGGTCCACTCCGCTGCAGAGCTCCGGCTCCAAATCGGAGCTCCGCAGCAGCGGGGAATGGCGCCAGGTAAGGCCCCCCTCCTTCCTCCTTCTTACCTGTGTCCGTCCCGGCCCATTCCAGCTTCACTAGAGCCCGTGGCTCAACCAGGAACTGTAGGTCCCGATTGCGGCCTACACTTCCTGGTTGAGCCGCGGGCTCTAGTGAAGGTGGCGACAGGCTGCGACAGACACAGGTAAGACCCCCCTCCCCCTTACCTGGCTCTGCCACCGTCGCCACAGGGGCAGCTGCGGCTGCAGGGCCAGGTAAAAAAAACCCTCTTCCCCCTTACCTGCGTCCGTCCACAGACCCGTGGCTGCTTCAACTGAGCCCGAGGACTCAAACAGGAAGACCAGGCCACAGTTGCGGCCTAGTCTTCCTGTTTGAGTCCTCGGGCTCAGTTGAAGCAGCCGCGGGACCGTGGACAGATGCAGGTAAAAAAATCTCCCCCTTACCTGGCTCTGCCACCGTCGCCACAGCGGCAGGGCCAAGTAAACATGGAATACAAAAAAAACACTAGAAAATACATAAAACGGATTAAAAACATATAAAACTAATACATTCTAAAAATAACAGTCAGACATCTTAAAATTCAACCGGGTAGGCCTGTCATGACACAAGACCCTCCCCATTCACTTCAATGGACAGGGTAACACAATCAAATGCACATTCAGGCTGCCCCTTCCATTGAGATGGACAGGACCGCCTGCGTACGCAGGACTTCTGTGTGTGTGTGCATGAAACCCACGAAGGAATCCGGATTACGGACCAGCCCACAACTGTACTACACCCATCTGGACGCTCATTTGCCTCTTCTGAACCAAATAAGTAGGTGACTAAGGAACTGGAGAGCGACTGAACGTCAGAAAAAACTTCCTGACTGTTAGAGCAGTACGACAATGGAATCAGTTACCTAGGGAGGTTGTGGGCTCTCCCACACTAGAGGCCTTCAAGAGGCAGCTGGACAACCATCTGTCAGGGATGCTTTAGGGTGGATTCCTGCATTGAGCAGGGGGTTGGACTCGATGGCCTTGTAGGCCCCTTCCAACTCTGCTATTCTATGATTCTATGATTCTATGAATTATTTCTCCGGCCACCAAGTGGTTTCAGGAACAAGCATGAGGTCTATTCAATCGCTATAGACAAATACAAGCAGGTAATAATTTTAAACCCCCTCCTGCCTCTAGGATACCGACTTGTGTGTCTAAAAGATTCCCCACGATTTTATATCGAAGAGAAACCTTGTTCTTAAGAAGGGGGGGGCCTTAATTACCAGGCTGAACGTTCCGTACTCCTCCCTGAGAAGATGGGTCATAAATCCTTGAAGGGTTGTCTGGTCTCCCCAGGTCCAGCGGGCTTTGTTGAGGTAGGAAGAGGCCGGCAAGTAGAGATAAGGCAGGAAACCAGCCAGGAAGCAGGAACTCAACTTCAGCATGTGGTCCAGGGTCAATTCCTACACCAAAACGTGTCACATCGCACAACAATGATTATTGCAGTCGAATCATGCTGCAACTTCAAGACTGGACATCAAGGGATGGGGTGCAGGGGGGCGAGAGAGAGAGAGAGAGAGAGAATGGCAAAATACATCTATCCTGACAAACAGAGCTGATTTCTCAATTTGCGTTTTAAGTCCCTGCAAAATGCGATGTTAAAAACGGCCCGATTTCCGTGGATTCATCCGGAGAGACGACAGCGCTCTGATCTCTTTTGCATGGCAGGGTGGAAATATTTTTTTTTTAAAGTGAAGCGAATAATATTAGAGGTTCCCAAGGATCATGTTTGTGGCATCGTTTGCCGTTGAAACGGTGCCATGACAGGCCCGGGCGTCAGAAGCGCTGCAAGGAAGAGATAAACCACTTTGCAATGATTAAGAGCAGACCGGGATTCCATCAACACTCTCCCACGCCACAGCCCTCATAATTAAATTAAAATGTTTCGATTTTTAAGGGCTTGTTTTTAACATGCGCTTCATCAACAGCTGATTCCATCATTTCTATTTATCTTCATAGCGTTGGTGGCTGCACTGAAGGATTCAACAGCAACTGGGTTTACGTCTAACCATAAAAGACAATATGTGCCAATGTGACTGAGATGGGCTGGGCTTGTGGACATCTTGTGAGCTGTAATACCCACTGGAAGAATGGGGGGGGGAAGAGAGGAGAAGGCGTGAAGGATTTTTATATATTTATATTTATTAAATTTATTTTCGATCCTCCCAGAGTACAGGACATGGAATAACGGGCTCAAGTTAAAGGAAGCCAGATTCCAGATGGACATCAGGAAAAACTTCCTGACTGTTAGAGCAGTACGACAATGGAATCAGTTGCCTGGTGAGGTTGTGGGCTCTCCCACACTAGAGGCCTTCAAGAGGCAGCTGGACAACCATCTGTCAGGGATGCTTTAGGGTGGATTCCTGCATTGAGCAGGGGGTTGGACTCGATGGCCTTGTAGGCCCCTTCCAACTCTACTATCCTATGATTCTATGATCCACTGTACTGGACTTTCTCAGCTGTCAATTTTCCTTTCAGCACGGCACTGAAAAGCCTCATCTTGAGTATTGTGTCCAGTTCTGGGCACCACGCTGATCAGGGGTCTGGAAATAAAGTCCTATGAGGAGAGGCTGAAAGAACTGGGCATGTTTAGCTTGGAGAAGAGAAGATTGAGGGGAGACATGATAGCACCCTTGAAGGACTTGAAAGGTTGCCACACAGAGGAGGGCCAGGAACTTTTCTTGATCCTTCCAGAGTGCAGGACACGGAATAATGGGCTCAAGTTACAGGAAGTCAGATTCCGGCTGGACATCAGGAAAACTTCCTGAATGTTAGAGTAGTATGACAATGGAACCAATTACCTAGGGAGGTTGTGGGCTCTCCCACACTAGAGGCCTTCAAGAGGCAGCTGGACAGCCATCTGTCAGGCATGCTTTAAGGTAGATTCCTACACTGAGCAGAGGGTTGGACTCGATGGCCTTATAGGCCCCTTCCAGCTCTACTATTCTATGATTAGTAGAATCATACTATGTGTTAGATCCTGGAATGGATCCTGGTTATGTTTTCCATTGATTTGTTAATTGCTGAGTATCTGGAAGAACAGAAGACTCAGCAGAAACTTAAAGGTCAACTCTACACCTGGACATTGAGTGTCATAATAATTGTCTAACTGGTTGTCTTCAATTAAGGGTTGCAAGGAGTTGCATCATTGTACAGATTATCTATAAAAGTAAATGTGTTTTCATGTTCACTTTACTTCCATGTCCCTTACCCAACTTGATGTGAGCTGTATTGACTGACTGTTTGTAAGTATTTGTATCTGTACTGCCATAACTAAATTATATATTTATTTGCCAGTAAAAGGTTTATTTTAACCTACAAAAATCTCTGTCTTAATTCACGTCTTTGCTGACTTGGCTGAGAACCGCTGCAATCTCTGCTAGTCTCTGGAAGGCTCAGACAGAGACTTAACACAAAAGGTTATGTGCCAGAAACCCAGTCTGTGCCATAACTAATCAGCTTCTAAAGCCATAACTCAACACTAGGGCCTTCTCTGCTGTGGCACCCCGGCTGTGGAATGAGCTCCCTAAGGAGGTTCGCTTGGCACCTACGTTATATGCTTTTAGATTCCAGGTGAAGACCTTTTTATTCTCCCAGCATTTTAACAGTCTATAAATAAATTTTAACTTAGTGTTTTAAATTTGTAATTTTGCATTGCTGCTGTTTTTATCTGGTTGAGCTTTTAAATTGAATTTTATATTATGGTTTTATAGTGTTGTTTTATACTTTGAATGTTTCTAATTTTTGTGATCCGCCCAGAGAGCTCCGGCTATTGGGCGGTATAAAAATGTAATTGATAAATAAATAATAAACAAATAAATAAGATTCAATACTCACCCTCTCTCTGAACAAGCGAGAGGAAACCCACAGCACAATGCAGAACACATAGATGACAATGGTGTGTTGGTTACACAAGCTCAGCCCACAGCAGAAAGCACCTGCTTTGCAGACCTGCAAAGAGGAGGGGAAATGAACACTTGATAACAGCATTTAAAAATGCCCTTTAAACCGTCACGACAGCCCTGCGAGGTCATTCACAGAACTCCCGTTTTGCAGCCTGGGAACTGAAGCTGAAAAAATCTCAGGAGAGCCAAGAAGCGGATGACCAGATACTTATTTACCTCCTTATTAATATCATTCCATCACCCACAGGCCATCGGGAATTCAGCTAAAGCAAAATATGTAATTTAACACTAAGATTGAAAAAAATACAACTGTAAAATAGCATACTAAACCATGGTTTGAACTTGGTTTAGTATCCTGGCATGCTTCAAGCCACAGCTTGCATGGATTGTTAATCATACGTTCCAAATTCACACAAAATGAGACACTACACAACCTTAAAACAGCATACTAAATCATGATTTGAAGTTGGTTTAATATCCTGCATATTCCAAACCATAACTTATTCAAATCGATCATCATACATTCCCAGTTCACACAAAATGAGAAACTACACAGCCTTAAAATAGCATACTAAACCACGGTTTGAAGTTCGTTTAATATCCCGGCTTGCTCTGAACCATAGCTTGTTCAAACTGGTAACCACACGTTCCCTGTTCACACAAAACGAGAAACTACTTATTTAGAGGCTCCGTGGTATAATCAGGGTTTGCACAAAGGGAGAAGTGAACAGGCTAGTGTGAAAACAAAAGGTTTGTCAGGGATGCTTTAGGGCGGATTCCTGCATTTTAAAAACCCATTGTTGTGTGTGGCATTGTGCTTTCCAATTTGCTTTCATGTTATATTACAATCAAGGTTTTGCTTTTAATCTAGATTTTATTCTTAGCCGCCTTGAGCAGGGCTGGGCAGGGGGGGGCGGGGGAGTGGGGCCAGTTGCCATGGGCCTATGATTTTTGAGGGGGACATCAGGAAAAACTTCTTGACTGTTAGAGCAGTGCGACAATGGAATCAGTTCCCTAGGGAGGTTGTGGGCTCTGCCACACTAGAGGCCTTCAAGAGGCAGCTGGACAACCATCTGTCAGGGATGCTTTAGGGCGGATTCCTGCATTGAGCAGGGGGTTGGACTCGATGGCCTTGTAGGCCCCTTCCAACTCTGCTATTCTATGATTCTACTCCGAGTCCCCCTGGTAGAGGCAAAGGGGGACCCTTTGGTAAAGATTTGTTACAAAGTAGCTCTCTTGTGTGAGCAGTACTGACTCCATTTTGAGACAGCCAAAAAGCCAAGGTGTCTTCACACACACCCCATCTCCAGCAGAGATGAGACAAAAGCACCTAAAGCATTTCTGAACGTGAAGAAGTGATGTCTTATAAACATCTTGAATAAAAGTGCTTGCCATTACCTTTTTTAATAAACTGTTCTAGTTCATATGTATTTAGAACTGATTAAAAAAATACTTAATGAGCAGTTTGAAATGGGGCCTACATTTCCCAACTGGCCCGGGACTGTTACCAGCTTTGCCCGGGCCGGGCCTTGAGCACCATTTTTCAGCATGAAGGCGGGATACAAATTAAATAAATTAAATGAATAAATCCCCCTGCCCCACTTTCTAAAAAAATTATGAAAGGAGGATGACAGCACAGCAGCAAAGCATGGGCTCTACATGGGGAAGACCACCGCTTCAATCCCGGCCTTCAGCAGTTAAAAGGATCAGGTAGCAGGGGAGGGGGAAACACCCGTCACTGGCTGTCAACCTAAAGAGCTACCTCTATAGTACAGCGGCTTAGCAAAAAAATTGTGCACATTGTGATACAAGTGTGAAATTGGGTATGGTGGTATTTATGACCATGTACATTAAAATGAGATATAGGGGCATCTTGAGAAATCATCAAAGCAGCCGCCATCTTGGAAAACGGCGGCCAAAATCCAGTTTTCGCACAATAACTCTATTATTTGTAATCTCACAGAAAAGATGTCTCAGTACAAATTAAAGAGCATAAAATTTGCTACAAAAAAGTCATTAACAATCCTTTCATAGGAGCAACCCTCGTCGAGATATAAACGTTTTATTCATAGAATCATAGAATAGCGGAAGGGGCCTACAAGGCCATCAAGTCCAACCCCCTGCTCAATGCAGGAATCCACCCAAAAGCATCCCTGACAGATGGTTGTCCAGCTGCCTCTTGAATGCCTCTAGTGTGGGAGAGCCCACAACTTCCCTAGGTAACTGATTCCATTGTCGTACTGCTCTAACAGTCAGGAAGTTTTTCCTGATGTCCAGCTGGAATCTGGCTTCCTTTAACTTGAGCCCGTTATTCCGTGTCCTGCACTCTGGGAGGATCGAGAAGAGATCCTGGCCCTCATCTGTGTGACAACCTTTGAAGTATTTGAAGAGTGCTATCATGTCTCCCCTTAAACTTTTCTTTTCCAGGCTAAACATGCCCAGTTCTTTCAGACTCTCTTTATAGGGCTTTGTTTCCAGACCCCTGATCTTCCTGGTTGCCCTCCTCTAAACACCCATTTGTCTGAGAAGTCAACAACATGCACTATCTCACCATCATTCCAATCTTGCACTTTGTGTTGCAAGCCTGAAACTTTCAGAGGTTACACTTTACACATTTTTCAACAAGAATACGTACTGAGGCATCTATTTGGGATGTTCTTTGGTACCAAATTTTATGCTCTTTAATTTGTATTGAGACATCTTTTCCGTGAGATTACAAAGAATAGAGTTATTGTGCAAAAACTGGATTTTGGCTGCCATTTTCCAAGATGGCGGCCACTATGATGATTTCCCAGAATGCCCCTATATCTCATTTTAATCTACATGGTCATAAATACCACCATACCCAACTTCACACTTGTATCACAATGTGCATGATTTGGCCAGAAATTGTCGGTACTACTAGTGAGAACAGATGCAGTGGAGGCTGGTGGTTCTAATGCCAGTGGGGCTGTGAATCCACTCCAGGTTTGAGGCAGAACCAGTCAGGACTCGAAAGGAGCTCTCTAATGTGCAGCGCTCCTTCAGAGTCCTGATGAAAGCTTCATCCCATGTACCTGTTTCCCTCGAATTATCCCCTAAAGTGCTAAGCTGTCGGCGTTGTAGTTGCTAAATCACACCCCGGGCGGCAGCGCTCCTAAGATCCTTTGCAAAGGGTTTAAGGGGGGATATGTTAAAAAAAAATCATAAAAAATCAACGGATGGCCCAATCCGATTCAAATTTGGAATGCTCAAAGCTCTCCTTAATATCTATTACTGTACCAATTTTGATGTCTTTATCTTTAAAGCTTACGCAGATGTAAGCATTTGTTTAAATTTTCTTTAAACATATCAAATCCTGTTCCTGCACCCCTAGTGGCCGCTCAGAAAACGACAAATGATTCGCTCGAAAACTACTAGCAAAATACCTCGATTCTTTTCCCTTTATAGCGCAATTAAAGCAGGATGCATGGGAGTCGAAGCAGATGATTAATTTTAATTCGTTTTAATGTGTATTTTATATCATGTTTTTATACTGTTTGTTTTACACTTTGAATTGTTTTAGTAACCGCCCAGGGAGCTTCGGCTATTGGGCGGTATAAAAATGCAATTAATAAAAATAATAATAATAATAATAAACTGGAAAACTTCAGAGTCCTTCACAATAAAAGCAGATTATAAGTTGGAAAACTTCGGAGTCCTTTGCACGCAATTCGCAGTGATTGCATAGTATAACGCTGGTGTGATAAAGCTCTGACACTCAGAAAGGGATTCACCGCCCCACTGGCATCAGAGCCACCAGCCTCCACTGGGTATACGACAGTTTTTATGCTTTTACTAAGCCAGACCCCAAGTTTACGTCTCAAGCCATCGCGTGCAACTCATTTGCTCCCACGTCCTTCAGGGTCCGGTTGCCTCGATGAATGTGGGGAGGGGTGGGTGGGAGACGCAGCGCTGCTTTCTGATCCCTCGTGGGCTACCTTTGATCTCTCCTTCGCGGTCGCCACCTCCTCGAAGCGCACGGAGAGAGCCATCAGCAGCCCCACAAACAGATTGTTTAAGCTGAAAACCTCCGCCGTGATGGACCATTGCCATGTGAGGCGAGAAAACGAAAACATCCCCACAGCAAAGATTCCTGCGGCACGCGTGCCAGAAAGCCTGCAAACACAGATAACAAGAAATGAGATCTCCTTCTCCAACAACGCTGGCCAACCCCACTCCCAAAAATGAAGAAAAGAAGAAGGAAGGAAGGAAGGAAGGAAGGAAGGAAGGAAGGAGCTGCCTTCATTGCCCTTCCCACCCACCACACCCCGAACTCCAGGACTCCAGCACCAGCAAAACGCACTGTCCTCTGGGCACACCTGCCTCATGGGACAGGGTTGATTTCAGCACTTTTCGCGAGGTTTTTTTGGTTTTTTTTGTAAAACGTGCCTTAATTTGAACGTCAGAATCCGTTTCTCATTGCAAGGGCTCAATTGGAATATGCAGTTAGAAATCAAAATATATGTGATCAGAATAAAACACAGACGGGGGGGGGAGAGAGAGAGATTGCACTCTGTACATGTACAGAGGTACTTTCACATTCATTTCCAAGGTTCACAGCAAAAAGCAGTTTGAGGGTAACTCACGACCGAACTATACCTCAGAGGGCCTTCTCTGCTGTGGCACCCCGGCTGTGGAATGCGCTCCCTAAGGAGGTTCGCTTGGCACCTACATTATATGCCTTTAGACACCTTTTTATTCTCCCAGCATTTCAATAGTCTATAAATAAATTTTAACTCGGTGTTTTAAATTTGTATTTTTGCATTGCTGCTGTTTTTATCTGGTTGAGCTTTTATATTGTATTTTATATTGTGGTTTTATACTGTTGTTTTATACTTTGAATGGTTTTAATTTTTGTGAACCACCCAGAGAGCTCTGGCTATTGGGCGGTATAGAAATGTAATAAATAAATAAATTATCTACATCTTTCACCTCTGCGTAGCTGTGTTGTTGTTTTTATAATAAAGAGCTGACACATGGCTGGATCAGGACCATAACATGGAGAGGAGGGTAGGATGACCCTATGGAAAGGAGGACAGGGCTCCTGTATACCTTTAACAGTTGCATAGAAAAGGGGATTTCAGCAGGTATATGGAGAACCTGGTGAAATTCCCTCTTCATCACAACAGTTAAAGCTGCAGGAGCTATACTAGAGTGACCAGATTTAAAAGAGGGCAGGGCTCCTGCAGCTTTAACTGTTGTGATGAAGAGGAAATTTCACCAGGTTCCCCATATATACAAATAACCCCTGCTGAAATTTCCTTTTCAATACAACTGTTAAAGATACAGGAGCCCTGTCCTCCTTTTCATAGGGCCACCCTAGCGAAGGGGGAAGAAAGTAGTGCCATCGCAAATAGCCATCAGTGGGGAAAGGGATTTAGTGGAGGCAGAAGGTACCATCCATCCAACCATGGCAAAGTCCCACCTTGGCTCCCCCACCCACCCACATTTTAATTCTTTTCAAAATCAATCATACAAGGGCTACAGATGTGGCCAACTTCATCTCGACTAATTTGGCCCCGAGGTTGACTTGCCCATCCTTCACAGCGTAGCCATTCCCAAACTGAGGGCTCTGAGGGTGACCGGATCAGGCCCGGTCTCCCTGGTATGTATCCCCAACCGGACTCAGAAGGTGCACCCAAGTAAGGAAGTGGGGGAAGAATTTCTCCAAGACTCTCCATGAGTCGAGGAAGAATCTTCCCGGGAGCTTATCAAACAGGAGACCAGGCTCAGAGACCATCCTTCCCGCCTGTGGGAACTCAGTCTTTGTTGGAGGGAGAGGAAGCATCAGAACTGACAGATCCCAGAGTCCGCCACAGGGTCAAGCAGGCAGAGTTGAGAGGAGGTGGGAGGTGGTCCGCTAGGTTAGCCACTCCCCAGAGATTACAACTTGAAGATCCACTCTGAAGGAGGGGTTCAGTTAAAGCCTGTCGGGCACTGCAGGAAACTGTCCATTTAGTTGATAGGCAACTGCCTTGCTACGTTAGGCTAATTAAGCTTAGAGGATGGCTCCTAGCGTTCACACTCCCTTCAGGTGTGAAGAGAGGTCTATTTACTGAATAAAACTTTTTGTGGGTTGTACGGCAGACCTCATTATTGTCTCACATCTCAGCGGGAAGGCTTGGAATCACCACACAGGGAGTGCAGCCTTCCCCTTCAATGTGCCCTCCTGATGTTTAGGGCTTCAGCTCCCATCAGCCCCAGCCAGGATGGGCAATGGTCAGGAATGTTGGGTGCTGTAGCCCACAACATCTGGAGAGTACCAGGTTGGCAAAAAACTATGCTAGCATGTCGCAACGTTTGTTTTAGTGCTCAGACCACTCCCCACCCCCTTGGCCTTGTAACTAGGTTCTTGGACAAGTTACTTTTCTTTTAGACTCACCATTTTGCTTTCTGTGAGCGGCCATGCCCTCCACGCTCCTCCATGTCCCACCAACGCGAGACATATGCTATGGTGGGACGTGGCTTTCTCTGCGGTGGCACCCTGACTGTGGAATGCCCTCCCCTTGGAGGGCCGACTGGCGCCAACGCTGACTTTATTTGGGAGCCAAGTAAAAACATAGCATTTTAACAAAGCCTTTAATTGTTAAATTCACCTGGCTTGCTCATTGTTTTAACTGTTTTAATTGTTTTTACTGCTTTTAAATTATATACTGGTTTTAACTTGATTCATGGTTTAATTTGTTTTGAGCTGTGCATATTTATTGCTTTATATTGTATGATTTTATCTGTACGCTGCCCTGAGATCCTAGTGATATAGGGCGGGATACAAACGTTTTAAATAAATTAATTAATGCCCACCACGGCAGCCATTTCAGGAATGGGCAAGCCCACACCCCACAACAGCAATTTTTCAAAAACATCCACAACACTTTCAAAATTCGAAATGTACCCACCGACCCCAAAAAAGTTCGAAACCCCTACAGGTTTACAAGAAGTGGAAGGCCAGGAAGGTCAGCAAAGAACATTTTGCCATCTCTTGTTTATTTGGGATGAAGACAGCCATGTGCTTCTCCCGGAGGAATCCCCCACTAAGAGCAATCTTTGGTTTGAGAAAGGGTGTAAATTTAGAAAGCAAGCCGGCTTCTTCCTGAAGATCAACAAGGGGATAAGCGCCCTGTGGCAATTAAGTATGATCTTACAAGACTGAAGAACATGTGGAGATGTTTTACTAGTGAACAGGATCCCACCGCTAGTGCAAGGGGGATCTAGCGGTTCTTAAAGCAACTAGCAGAAATATATTTTATTATTTATTATGGCAATGCGGCGTACATAATCCTCGTCTTCCTCTCCACTTTATCCTCACAACAACAACCCTTGTGAGGTGGGTTGGGCTGAGAGTCTGTGACTGGCCCAAAGTCACCCAATGGGGTTCCATGGCCGAGTGGAGACTAGAACCAGGATCTCCCGATTCCCAGTCCGACACTCTAGCCACTACACCACACTGACTCGCAGTATGACAATGGAATCGATTACCTAGGGAGGTGGTGGGCTCTCCCACACTAGAGGCCTTCAAGAGGCAGATGGACAACCATCTGTCAGGGATGCTTAAGGGTGGATTCCCGCATTGAGCAGGGGGTTGGACTCGATGGCCTTGTAGGCCCTTTCCAACTCTGCTATTCTATGATTCTATGATTTTTGCTCTCACTTCTGAAAATGCTCATTTTTGGCACAAGGCAAGTCAGCGAGCCCAGCTGCCGTGTTTCAATCTGGAAATCAGTGTTTCTGTCATTTTGGGGGTCATCTTAGGAAGCACAAACACCCCATTCCACTTGCCGTGGGTTCCGCTGGCGCAACGGAATGAGTGGGAGTGCAGCGGCGGTACTGGCCCACTATATTTATACGAGGAAATAGGCAAGATATGAAAATAGGGGAAGTTCTGGACATGTCTGATTTTATGTGAAGATCCTGGATCTGCTTTCCCAACAGGGACTCATCAGTGGTGGGCTGCAATGCCCCCATAACTCTTTGGCCCCATTAGCAGGACGTGAAAGTGGCGAGGGAGGAATGTCATTCACCATCTCGAAGAGTTATGTTGAGTTTTCCCCCAAAAAATGTGAAAGGGGTTTCATCTCCCTTTTATCCAAACCCCTCCCTGCAAACTTTGAGCAAAAGTTTGAAGTTTGGACAGCAACCTAGAGCAAATATCACACTGCCAATTGCTTGACCATGGTTTCACAACTGTAAGTCAGTCCTGGGATCGTGTCCTCCTTTCCCATGCCTCCTCAGAACAGCCCTGTAGGGCCTAGTCAAGAACATGCATGGAAGAACAACAGCATTTCTCTTGGGGAGCCTCAATGCAATGGATTTGGTGCACAATCCATTCTACAATAGTAGACTTGGAAGGGGTCTCTAAGGCCATTGAGTCCAACCCCCTGCTCAATGCAGAAATCCACCTTAATGCACCCTTGACAGATGGTTGTCCACACTTGAAAGCCTCTACTGTGGGAGAGCCCACAACCTCCCTAGGTAACTGGTTCCATTGCCGTGCTGCTCTAACAGTCAGGAAGCTTTTCCTGATGTCCAGCCGGAATCTGGCTTCCTGTCACTTGAGCCCGTTATTCCATGTCCTGCACTCTGGGAGAATCGAGAAGAGATCCTGGCCCTCCTCTGTGGGGCAACCTTTCAAGTCCTTGAAGAGTGCTAAGCGATCTCCAGATTTAAGGAAGTAGGTTTATCAGTGGGAGAAGAACATTTTTTTATACTTTGTTTCTATGTTGTGGTTTTTTTTATCATGCCCTTCCTCCAGGTGGCTCAGGGAGGTGCACGTAGTGCCTCCCCTCCCCTATTTCTTTTTATCACAACGACCGTATGACTAGCTCAAAGTCACTCTGTGAGTTTCATAGTTGGGCAGAGAGAGATAACACACAGCCATCAGGGCTAGTAGCCACTGTGATAGCCTTCTCGTCCTCCAGGAATTTATCCAACCCCCCCCCCCACTTTGAAAGCCATCCAGATTGGTGGCCATCACCACATCCTGTGGCAGTGAGTTCCATAGTTTAACTATGCACTGTGTGAAGAAGTACTTCCTTTTATCTGTCCTGAATCTCCCACCAATCAGCTTCATGGGATGACCCAACTGGGTTCTAGTATTTTGAGAGGGAGAAAAATGTCTCCCTATCCACATTCTCCATACCAGGCATCATTTTGCACACCTCTATCCTGTCAGCCTCCTTTTTTCCAAGCTAAACAAACCCAGCTGCTGTAACCCTCCCTCGTAGGGGAGATGCTCCAGCCCCTTAATCATTTTACTTGCCTTTTTCTGCACTTTTTCCAGCTCTATAATATCCTTTTTTAGGTGTAGTGACCAGAACTGTACACAGTATTCTAAGTGTGGTCGCACCATAGATTTCTATAAGGGCAGTATGATACTGGCAGTTTTATTCTCAATTCCTTTTCTAATAATGCCTAACATGGAGTTTGCCTTCTTTACACTGGGTGGACATTTTCATCGAGCTGTCCACCACAACCCCAAGATCTTTCTTGTTCGGTCACAGCTAGCTCCGATCTCATAAGGTTATACTTGAAGTTTCAGTTTTTGGCCCCAACGTGCATCACCTTACACTCGCTTCCATTGAACCGCATCTGCCATTTGGATGCCCACTCTCCCAGTTTGGAGAGATCCCTTTGGAGCTCTTCACAATCCTTTTGTATTTTAACAACCTTAAATAATTTGGTGTCATCGTCAAATGTGGCCACTTCACTGCTCACTCCAAATTCCAGATCATTTATGAACAAGTTGAAAAGAATTGGTCCCAATACCGATCCCTGTGGGACCCCACTATTTACTTCCTTCCATCGGGAAAATTGACCATTTATTCCTACTCTCTGCTTTCTGTTCCTTAACCAGTTACTGATCTATAAGAAGACCTCTCCTCTTATTCCATGACTGCTAAGTTTATTCAGGAGTCTTTGGTGGGGGACTTTACCAAAAGCCTTTCGGAAGTCCAAGTAAACAATGTCTACTGGATCATCCCTGTCTATATGTTTGTTGACACTCTCAAAGAATTCTAGCAGATTTGTGAGACAGGACTTGCCTTTGAGGAAGCCGTGTTGATTCTTCTTCAGCAGGACCTGCCCTTCTATATGGTTATTAATTTTGTCTTTAATAATGCTTTCAACCAATTTACCTAGAACAGATGTCAAGCTAACCGGCCTGTAATTTCCAAGATCCCCCCTGGATCCCTTTTTGGAAATTGGTCTTACATTGGCCATCTTCCAGTCCTCTGGAAGATTCCTGCGTTGAGCAGGGGGTTGGACTTGATGGCCTTATAGGTCCCTATTCTATTCTATGATTCTATGATTCTATGGTACAGAAGCTGAGCTTAGGGACATGTTGCATATTGGAAGGTCAAAATGATCCACCAAATTCCATCCAGGTCTGAGGGCTGCACCCAGGAATATCTCTGGTGTTAAGAGAATAGAATGCAGGTACAAGCCTTCCCCTGTCAGACAGGTCTCAAGCCACAAAGGGCCCTCCATTTATTTATTACAATTCTTTCTATTCCTCCTTTCAAAATACAAATCCTTCCAAGAGGGTTTACAAATAACATGAAGACAAATGTAAAAATATCTCCATAAACAACATCAACATAAGACGCAGAAGGAACGTTCTCACAGGACAGTCATGACCCTGTGAGGGGAAAGGAAATGCAGCTAGGTCAGGCTCTGAGGTGGCCATATTTTACTGACTGATTGATTTGATGTTCATCCCAACTTTCCACCCCAAAATGGCACTCAAGTCTTCGCTGGCCAGTTACTACGAAGCAGGGTACAGTCCAACTAGGCCAGGTCCTGAGGTGGTCTCTAAATCGTTTATGTATTAAATTCTCATCCCACTCTGCCTCGAAGGAGCTCAGGACAAAATATAGAGTCCCACACATATATATACACACACACCACCACAACAATTTTATTTATTACGTAATTATATATTCTACATATTTGTATCTTGTCCAACTACCCAGGGAGCTTCGGCTGTTGGCCAACGTACAAACGTAATCAATCCATAAAATGACCAACGTTTGCAGGGTGGTGTACAACCACCCGCTGAGGTAGGCTAGGCTCAACACGGCTGGCCCATGACATCCGCCAATCTTCATAACTAAATGGGGGATGGGAGTCCTTATCTCCCCCACCTGACACTCTTTATCCACGACACCAACTTTCCCCAACCTGGTGTCCTCCAAATACATCAGACTACAACACCCATCATTCCCAGCCAGCCTGGACTTTGCAAGGCACCAGGGTGCAAAGACCACATTACACAGCCTCTCGAAAGATCATAGAATCATCATAGAATAGCAGAGTTGGAAGGGGCCTACAAGGCCATCGAGTCCAACCCCCTGCTCAATGCAGGAATGCACCCTAAAGCATCCCTGACAGATGGTTGTCCAGCTGCCTCTTGAAGGCCTCTAGTGTGGGAGAGCCCACAACCTCACCAGGCAACTGATTCCATTGTCGTACTGCTCTAACAGTCAGGAAGTTTTTCCTGATGTCCAGCTGGAATCTGGCTTCCTTTAGGCGTGGCTTCCAGCACGCCTGAAACCTCCATCGAATGATGCTTTATGCGGAGTCCAATAATTGGGTCCATCTAGCTGAGCATGGCCTCTCCCAGCCTTCCCCAAAATGGTGGTCCATGCTGGCTGGGAAATATGGGATCTGCAGTCCAACACAACTGGAGGACACCAGGTTGGGGAAGGCTAGCATATACTGATTGACAGTGCCTCTCTAGTGGTGCAGGCAGAATTATTTACTAGCCCTACCTGGAGATTGAACCTGGGACCTTTTGCATGCAAAGAAGGTATTCTTCCACTGATCTACAACCTTTCCTGGAGGAGGTGATGGGGCTAAGAGGGTTTGGTTCTCTAACTTTCTGAATGAAACAATGCACCTTGGTCCCAAACTCCAAATCTGGACCAGATTGGGCTGCCTCGGACCGAAGCAGATGAAGCACTTCGGGCCGATTCGGTCCAATGGGCAGCCACTGTCCTCTTTCCCTCCCACCTGCTGTAGTTTATGACAACAGATCTGTGGCAGTCCAGAGTGGCTCTCATAGAGGATGGGCGGCTTCAGGTAAATCCCACAGGTGGGCGGGGAAGGAAGGAGAGGGGAGTCCAATGGACTCTCGGCCAGCCTCACACATCTGGCTTTCCCAGGAGCCAGGGAAACCCCAAGACCCAGCTTGCTTCGGATTTGAAGCTGAATCCAAAGTGAGCCAGGGTAATACAGAGGCGCCCCGAGTCAAAACGGGGCCGCTCTGGAAACTCCGAATTGGCCTCCGAGTCAAATCAGGGGGCTGTGCACAAGCCTTTAATCAAAATATGCCTCCCTGAACTGATACTCCTTCTCCAAGCCCATTTATGTACGATGAGCAATTTGTCATCCTGTCTTTCAGAGCACACTGCTAAATATTGGGAAACTGCCCCCCCCCATGCCTCATGTTAAGCAAGGACACCTATATGTGGTGTGAAGAACCTGCTTACTCCACCAGCTAAGCGGATAAGACTGAGCTGCCCCTTGGCTCTATAGCAGGGCCAGGAAACACTCCCCCCCCTCCTCAAGGACTACATGCAGCGGCGGGGTCAAGGACCACATGATCCTGGTGGTGGGGTCAAAGATGGTGGTAGAGGGATCCTGGGATGATCAGGAGCATCGCTGAAGAACCCAAGCACCGGGATAATATTGTGCTTCAGGTATTGTTCCCCAAAGGCGTCTGATTGGCCACTGATTGGGAAAAGAATGATGGACCATGGACCACTTGTTCATCCCTGGCTGACGGCTGGTCGGCCACTGTGTGAACAGAGTGCTGGACTAGATGGACCCTTGGTCTGATCCAGCATCAGGGCTCTTCTGATGTTCTTATGACTAGATAGGCTTTTGGTTTGATCCAGTGAGGCTCTTCTTATGTCATGTTCCGTCTCTCTCTCTCTCTCTCTCTCTCTCTCTGACATACACACAGCGCTGTCCCCCACTCTCTCACGCACACTCACAGAAACACACCCAACCTTTCCCCTCATGCCCTCCAAAACACAAACAGGAGGGTACCCACAGAATGCAGTATAGCATCTGGGGGCCGCCCGCTTGTGCTCGACGGCATTTTTCAGCATCACGGTATCACAGAGTTGCCAAGACATCAAAAATTCAGATCCCAAGAATCAAGGGGTTGAGGCTGGGAGCTCCTGGGTGGAGCCTGATGCAGTAGTGGGTGGAGCCTAGCAGAACCTTTGTGGGCCAGGGTGGGTGGAGTGGCCACTTCAATAGCAAGCACTCAACGTCTGCTGATGGTGGGCCAATACAGAAGAGGGCGCCAATTAAAATCAAGGTCCAATGAAATGCATTTTAACTTGGATTGTGGGCCTGCCTTTGGCTTTTATGTAATTAGCAATCTTTTCTAATCTCTGCTGAAGTCCTAATACATCGATACATGACCTGAAAATAGGTACCTGGCGTAGGACATGATCCAAAGGGTTTTACTATAGAAACATCCTTAAGAACATAAGAACATCAAAAGTGCCTTGCTGGGTCAGACCATGGGTCCATCTGGTCCAGCACTCTGTTCACACAGTGGCCAACCAGCCGTCAGCCAGGGATGAACAAGCAGGACAGGGTGCGACAACACTCTCCCACCCATGTTCCCCAGCAACTGGTGCACACAGGCTTACTGCCTTGAATACTGGAGACAGCACACAACCATCAGGGCTAGGAGCCCTTAACAGCCTTCTCCTCCAGGAATTTATCCAACCCCCTTTTGAAGCTATCCAGATTGGTGGCCCTCACTACATTTTGTGGTAGTGAGTTCCATAATTTAACTATGCACTGTGCGAAGAAGTCCTTCCTTTTATTTGCCCTGGATCCCTCACCAATCAGTTTCTTGGGATGACCCCGGGTTCTAGTATTTTGAAAATTTTGGAAAGAATGACAATTTTGCAAGGTTGCTGCTGCCAAGGACCCATTCATTTCGACTGGGGGAGGTGAGTTACACAGGAGAACTTCCTGAGGTGACCCAATCAAGGGCCCAATCCGATTCAGAACAGACAGCCCTGAGGAATCTCTCTGTTTTACAATTCTGTCAGTAGAAACTGACAAAAGTTCAGCAGATTCGGAATTTCAAAATCCTTCTGATGTGGGGGCGGAGGGCCCAGCACTTGGAGACGGTGGCTTTTCCTTGATGTCTTTCTTGAAGGACGGTCCTGAGAAGTTCTTAATCAACTTACAAGATGGGGGATACTTGGTTCAGCAATACTACAAATGAGAAGGATCTTGGAATTGTTGTAGATCACAAGCTGAATATGAGCCAACAGTGCGATATGGCTGCAAGAAAGGCAAATGCTATTTTGGGCTGCATTAATAGAAGTATAGCTTCCAAATCACGTGAGGTACTGGTTCCTCTCTATTCGGCCCTGGTTAGGCCTCATCTAGAGTATTGCGTCCAGTTCTGGGCTCCACGATTCAAGAAGGACGCAGACAAGCTGGAGCGTGTTCAGAGGAGGGCAACCGGGATGATCAGCGGTCTGGAAACAAAGCCCTATGAAGAGAGACTGAAAGAACTGGGCAGGTTTAGCCTGGAGAAGAGAAGGTGGAGGGGAGACATGATAGCACTCTTCAAACACTTAAAAGGTTGTCACACAGAGGAGGGCCAGGATCTCTTCTCGATCCTCCCAGAGTGCAGGACACAGAATAATGGGCTCAAGTGACAGGAAGCCAGATTCCAGCTGGACATCAGGAAAAACGTCCTGACTGTTAGAGCAGTATGACAATGGAACCAGTTACCTAGGGAGGTTGTGGGCTCTCCCACGCTAGAGACCTTCAAGAGGCAGCTGGACAAGCATCTGTCGGGGATGCTTTAGGGTGGATTCCTGCATTGATCAGGGCGTTGGACTCGGAGGCCTTTTAGGCCCCTTCCAACTCTACTATTCTATGATTCTATGATTCTATGAAAAAAGCAGCCCCATCAAAAAGCACGTCACAGTGAAATCCGTTTCAAGAACTCTTCCCTCTACAAGTTACTGGAAGTTGTCTCTGGAAGTTGCACCAAACTCCCCGGGTGGCAAGCCTGCGCTTTTCAAACTGCCAGGGCGATGCTACGACCCAATCTATCATTTTGAGACATGCATTTTCCACACACGTTATATAAAACTTGCACTTTCTCACAGCTTCAACTGGTGCAGTTTAAGTAGGGCCTAGAACAGAAAGTTGGGGGCATGAAGGGACCGGGGGGGGTGGGGGGGGAGAAACTCGGCAGGAAACAGATTTAGCAATTTAAATGTTTTATAAGTTTTTTTTTTTTTTTTGGTAATTGAGGAAACTTTTCATAATCTGACATTTGTTAAAAAAAAAAGAAGAAGAAGAAGAAGAAGAAGAAGAAGGGGGAAAAAACCACCCACTTATTAGAAATTATGCAGCAGTGTAGCTGTGGAAATATGAGCTCGCTTCACAATTACGAAGCCGGGGCGAGGAAGCCCTTCGCCTATTGTGCGAAGTGGCATAAACCCCACTGAGGGCCCTATCAGCTCACGAGCAGGCAGGGGGCTGCTCCATTCAAAGCATGAGATACAAGCTGCAGGGCAAAAACCTGGCAGCTCCCTTCTGACCCCACAATCCCCTACTGGTGACAGATCCAAGCTCCATAGCAAATTAGACCTTCTCACATTACAATTGCAGAAGACAGATTCCATTAACGGTATCTGAAATTGAGTGGAGAGCAGTTCCGTTATCAGACCTTACTCATAAGCGGTGCTATTAATCAGAGCTATGATAGCATTTATATATTTCAAGCTATCTGCCGTGGCTGTGATATTCTCCTACAAAGGCTTGATGGGACTTAGGCAGGGGAACAATGGAGCTTTCTGGGGAAAGCAGAGTAAATCAAGAAAGTCTATGACTTCCACACATTCTGAAGGGATTGCGGTTTACATAAATTTTCTCCCAATTGGAGATTGAGCTCTTCCTCATCTTACACATGGGATTTAGTTGTCACTCAATGGGAACAGCTGTGAAAAGGTGAAGCGGCCCACCGTTCAGCATACTGGCTCTGCTTTTAAAGCAATTAACCCATGAACAGGAGGATACCTGGCGATATCAAGAGGATTAGACGAGGCAGTGCTTTATTAACATTTCCTTGAACTAATTCTAACTCTGACTAGCTGTCACGAAAGATTCTTCAGTCTTTTTTTTTTTTTTAATAATTTTTAAGGATGGAAGGGGGGGGTCACTTGGCCTGCTTTTTTCTCTCCTTCCTCCCCCCACCAACCTTCCCACTTCCAAAATTAAGCACAGATCCTTGAGTCGAAAATGTGCCTGCTTTTTAAGCAAATGCAAATTAAGAGAAACTGTTAAGGGCCCTATGAAGTCTCTATTCATCAATGCAACTTCACTGGAAGTGTGCACAGTGTGTGTGTGAGAGAGAGAGAGAGAGAGAGAGAGAGAGAGAGAGAGAGAGAGATCAATTAGCCAAGGGGTCACGGTTGATAGTCTCCTAAAAGGGAAATTAATACGAGAGCTTTCTAGAGTCTTTTATTCCACCACCCCCACTTCGTTAAAACTTAGAAGCTACTTGTTACTTAAGCATGAGCTGCTTTTGAAATCATAAAGAGCCTTGCAGAAAAGCCAGACAAAAAGGCAATGGTCTAGAGTAATCTCTAATCTGGAAGAAATGTACCCAAATATACCTTAAATCGGAAGATTCTGCACTCTTTTCAAGGGCTGCATTTTAATTTTCTGCTCGTGGCTGAATGGGATGATGGTCAAAGATACAATGTTTGAAGAGAAATAAGCTCTCTGCTTAGAGTAAGGAATTCTCCAGATCGGTATATGAAAGCACAGAGACACTTGGTTAGGTGGAAAATCTGATCAATTAATTTGTATGACAGTAGGTAGGTAAGGATTGAAAGGGGGGTGGCGGTGGAATCATGACACAGCGGCCTGGTCGGAGCCAATAATGACAAACACAGAGCAAAGCAACAGAAAAGGGAGTCACAACAGTAGGGTCAAACAAAGACTTCAACTGTTGAATAAGCACAACAAGAAATCTAAATATAAATCATAAATCCTCAAATGAGCCACAAGTCCATAAAGCTCAAGAAACGTCCTGGGGAGGTGGCAGGGGAATAAATCTCATTGCCCCCCAACCAAACTGAAGGTAGCTCATCCCATTAAACTTGAAAACTGGATTTCTGGGAGCAAAATGCCACATAAATGCAAACGCACGAGAGCTAACCTTTCGTTTCATCAGCCAAACTTACTGCAGAGGTAGTTGCTTGAAAACCAAATTTACCTTTTTATTTCTACAGTTCTGGCTTAACTTTGGAGGAACAGTTTTTCCCTTCCGTGCCCCCCTACCCACCCCCTCCAGCTTGGGGTATTTAAGATTCTTTTTGCTTCAGCAAAAACGTTAATGCTACTTTGGGACTTTCAGCTGTGGGTGCGAACAGATATGAGAATCCATTTTGCTTGCCAGCTGCCCCCGTGAATCCCTGCTTTTGTTTTAAATGAGCAGCGTATTATGGCTTCGCTTCAAGATAACTTCCGTCCTTCTTTTCCTCCTGCCGAGAATGAAAACTAAAAGTCAAGGCCAAAGGAGGCAAGTTTCCCTCTGTGTCTCACCAGCATAAAATTTAAATGTCTGTTCGATGTAAACTAAAGAGAATTTTAAAACTGTTTCCCGGCCCATCCCTGCAAGTAAAAAGTTATGTTTGCTTTTAATTTATGTCTTCTCCTACATTGCTACAAACAGGAAGGTTTTCTTATAGCCCTAATAGCCATAGTTTTCTAATAGCCATGCAATAGTTTTCTAATAGCCATGCAATTTCAAACCTACATGGAATTAATGTTAAAATTTGAGGTTTTGGAATGTGAGTTAATGAGAGACTCTCTCTTTTCAGCGGCCTTAGAGAATGCCAAACGCTCCAGTATAGTTGCAAAAGCTTACGAAAAAGGTATTTAGGAAACAATTACAGCTAAATTACAGCAAGTTGGTATGTCTCTCCCCCACCCCTCTTTTGAGGGGAATATGATGCATGTTTCACAATTGGTAAAATGGATAGTGCTAAATGTCCCATACCTCCGTCCTATCCTAACAGAAAGCTTATAAAAAAATCTCTTTGATGAAAACATTAAAATATCCTTTTCAGCAGCAAGAAAACGAAGGCACGTGGATTTCACACGCAACCATTCCGTTGCGATTTCGAAAGCACTGAAACGTCAACAAGCAAAACGGTTTTAAAAACGGGTTCCCCACCTTCCACTTCATCTCAAAAGAAAAACAACCAAAAGACACCTCCACAAACAAATTCTGAACGCTTTACACACAACCACGACATTTGAAGACGGTATGCAAGCGCTATGCGGTTTGTAAAAGCGAGCAGTCATAGAACTGACATCAAACACGGTCCCGCAGAAACGAAAGGGATAAAATAAAAAAAAATTAAGGAGGGAAATAAAAATTGCCTTTTGAAAAATACCTGGTTCAGGCAACAAGTATAGATTAAAACGGGGAGTTGTTGTTGTGCACATCAAAAAGGAGAGAGAAAAACGTAACTACCTGGCAGAATTCAAAACCTGATTAGAAGAACAAAGTGTCAGAATACAGTTAACACTAATCCACCATGTAGAACAATGTCCTCTTAAGTGGGAATGAATGAAACTATTGTAAGAATCAAAAGCCTTCTCCAATTAAACATTAAAATGGAAGTATCTTGACCTGCAAATGAACATAAAACTTGAGAGATGTCTCGAAACAGACGCCAGACAAAGGAACGAAATCTATTAAAAGAACTGATTTACATAGCGTATAAACGGAGGAAATTGCGCGGGGGGGGGGGGCGCGGAGGAGGAAAGGATGGTTGGTTGGTTTTAAGAAAGGGGGGGGGAGGCAAAACACACCAGCAAGGACCCAAGCTGCGATTCTTTACTGTACTCAACTGTCAGTGCAGTCAACGCAGCCGGCCAGTGGGCTTTATGTACACGGAAGAAAAGGTTTTTAGAAGGTTAAGTTTGGGTCACGCGACAAATGAAATTGTAACAACCCCAACTGACACTGTATAATGTCTTCTTCCACCGAATCAATAGGCCGCTCTCGGCTCCAAATTACCATAGAGATGGTCTGCCCCTTTCCGTAGGGTGCTTATTGTTTGAGGAGGAAACAGATCTGCCACTTGAACCGCCTGGTTCCCAAAGGATGTGGACTTCATTAGTTATTTGTCGCCTTAAAAGCCATCGGCGGACTATTTTGTATTAAGGAGGGCCTGACGGAAGGTGGGAGGGCGGTTATTTCGAGACCCCACCACCATCCAAAAAAAAGATCCAAAAAGACTTACAAAGGTCACTCCGTCCTCTGTAAATGCAAAGGGGGGGATATCGTATTTGGAAACTGGTTTTCGGAATATGTAGAACCCTGCGATTCGCACACCCCACCCCAAAACAACCTCACTAACTATGTCCTGAATGCCTCTAAACAGAGAGAGAAAGAAGGCGACGTCTTCAAATGTATTTTTAAACTGCAGACCGCTGTCCTAAAGGAACTTGAAACATTTCAGTGGCTCTCTTACAGAATGCCCTTTCGATAACTTTTTTTTTTTTTAAAGAGATTATAGAAATATGTGTGCAAATGGCAGCCACCATTCTCAAGGCAGATTTGACAACCACATCTGAAAATTTTCTAGCTGCATTTAAGAATCGGTGAGATTAACACAGCCGTGCATGGGGTGAGCGTGGCCTACAAGCCACTGAGACACCACAGCGTACAACATCACGCAACAGCACTGAGACGGTTCACCTCCAACACTCATGGTTGGAAAATGCCCGCTCAAAAATTTAGTGTTGGAGATTTAAAACTGGGCATCTTTCTTTTCTATGCAACGCAAGACCAAGGGCTATTAAAAGGTGCCATCCTCAAACTGCAAAACTCTAAAGGAAGCCTATTGGCTTCAGTGTGGCTGGGACAACTTCTGTGATATATCTAGACACTGTCTTACTAGCATGCTCCTATAAGATTTTTTTTAAAAAAATAACAACACCCGGTCATAAGATGTTTGACACATTCTTTCATGTGCAAAGTGCATTATCAAATATTATACAGCTTCACATTTTTTTAGTGTCTGTAAAATTAAATGTTAAAGTCCTTTAATAATAATAAAAAACACCTCCCAAACTTGGCTTGCCATTGTAATTTTATTTTAATTTACCTGTTTTCTTTCCCCCCGTAGGACAACAAAAATCCCCACCCACAAATGTAATTCCTTCGTCGGATTTCCGCCTGTGGTGTTAGAATAAATGGAAGATGAGGGTGGATTCTTACAAAGAGCAGTATTACGAGGAATGCATTAAAGATTAATTTAAAATAAAATGTATACAACAGGGGGATTTTCCTCCCCCACCACTAATGGAACTAGAGCGTTATTATTTATTCTTCTCTAACATTATTCTCAACGCTGTTCCTAACCGATACGACAAAAGCCGCCTTGCCTTGAGAGTTCATGCTTTAAATACTTCCCCTTAAAAGCTTTGGGCCTTTTTTATTATTATTATTTTTATTAACCCTATTTCTTTAACTACGCTGAAAATTAGTTAAGGATGAATTATCTGATAGGAAAAGCCCCTATTCATGAAATATTAGAGAGGTGTACTTAAGCAAATAAGGTAGCTCTCCCTCCAGGCACACAGTATGTAAAACGTTTATCATAGCCTACGAGCATCAACGGCCATCCACTGATCTCTCTCACGCTCAACCACGGTCTTTTCCACCGCGGCTTGGCGGGAGTGCTTGGCAGAGTAAAGAAGAGGTTTGAATTTCAAATAACGCAGAGCAAGAACAGTAATTCTTCATCTGACAGAAAAGGAAGTGTGTAAGAAGAGGCACTCAAAAGCTGAGGGTTGTCTCCCTCGTCCAAAGCGCTATTTGCAGGAAGCATTCACACTCAAGAGTGGTTCAGGCAATTTCTTTAAATCCTTACCTGTAAATTCAGGTGCCTGGTTTGTTCTCGTAACATTTATTCACAAGAAGTGGCACTGTTTTATCTTTTTTTAAAAAGAAAAAGAAAAAGTTCTGAAAGCTATCAGAACGGCCAGTGTAATGCAGCAGTGTTGGTATTTAGACTTGGGTGACTCAGGTCCAATGCTTTATTCAGCCGTGAATGTTTTTACAGAGTGGCCCTGGGCGACTTGGTATCTGTCAGCCTCAGTTCTCCACCCATAAAATAGGATTATTAATGACCCGACTTGCAAGGGCCCTTTTTTCTTTTTCTTTTTTCTCTTTTTCTTTTTGCAAAGATGAATGAAATAAGGACGGTGAAAGCACTCCAGAGCATTAAAAGCAATATTGGAATGTTTAATAATGATTAACTGGATTTCTAAATAACTGAAAGTGTGCCCAGGAGGTTGGTTGCCATCAGTTAATTAAGATCAACATGTTTACCCAAAAGTAAATATTTTGCCAGCATTATTAAGTTGTGTGTAGTGGGAAGGGGGGGAGGTTGCATTATTTAAATATCTTCAAAATAGCCCCGGTGCGGTAAAACTCTTAATATTGAATTTCGGTCAGCAAAGTAAAAATTGCCTCATCTATTAAAAGTTGGGCAATTATACTGATTGTGTGTATGTGTGTGTGTAAGAGCTCAACTGCCTCAGCTCTAGAAAAGTCTCTTGTTGGAATACTCTGGGTTACAGGGTGAAACATTCTGGGTTTGCTAGAAATGGCCCTGACACTCTCATTTGTAGCATAATGTCATTAAATAAGCCTGTTTTTTAAAAAAACATTCAGCAAAAAAGAACTTACCCTCCACAGGGGGGTAAGTGGGAGGTGCTCTCCTGCGTACAACTCCCCCATGTCTAGGATATGCATGTGAATCCCAGAACCGTGTGCTGGGGCCATTTGCACGAAACACCCAACTAAGAAGAGGTGCAGCAGGCAGATAAGAATGGCCAACAGAGGCTGGTGGCTCCGGGGTCAGTAGGGCGGTGAATCCGCTCCTGGTTTCAGGCAGAACCAGGCAGAACTCTGCCTGGGTTCAGACTGAAACCCGGAGCGGATTCACCACCCTACTGACCCTGGAGCCACCAGCCTCCACTGTGAATTCCCTTACCGATGTAGCTCCAGCATCCGCACACGTACTGCAGCTACAAACCAGGGAGCCCACCGTTTCAAGCCTGCCTCTACCATGAACTCAGTAGGTGGTCTTAAGCAAGCCCTGTTCTCTCAAGCACACTCTCCCAATCTGCAATATGAGGACGGGGTGGGTGGGGGAAGTTTGAGGGGGCGGGGGGGGGCGTCTGGAAACAAAGCCCTATGAAGAGAGACTGAAAGAACTGGGCATGTTTAGCCTGGAGAAGAGAAGATGGAGGGGAGACATGATAGCACTCTTCAAATACTTAAAAGGTTGTCACACAGAGGAGGGCCAGGATCTCTTCTCAATCCTCCCAGAGTGCAGGACACGAAATAACGAGCTCAAGTTACAGGAAGCCAGATTCCAGCTGGACATCAGGAAAAACGTCCTGACTGTTAGAGCAGTACGACAATGGAACCGGTTACCTAGGGAGGTTGTGGGCTCTCCCACACTAGAAGCCTTCAAGAGGCAGCTGGACAACCATCTGTCAGGGATGCTTTAGGGTGGATTCCTGCATTGAGCAGGGAGTTGGACTCGATGGCCTTGCAGGTCCCTTCCAACTCTGCTATTCTATGATTCTATGACACAACAGCATTAACTTTCCTTACAGGGTTGTTGTAAGGATGCATCTAGACAATGCACGTGGAATGCTCTGAACACTTGAAAACGCTACATTATTATTACCGCTGGCGTTTCAGCACAGGCACGTAACCAGGCCTCTCCCAGCCACGGAAAGACCCACAGGACTGCCCCCCCTTTACTCCTATGCATTACTACACCTGCTACCACAGCAGGGAGAACAGTCTCCAATACTGCTGAAGGTGTGTGGGAAGGGGACGGCTTGAATCATTCACAACGAAACTAATGAAATATCAAGTCCCCTCAGCCCCGCCGCCTGCAAAACTGCCCTTTTTCTCGTGCTAGAGCTCCATCAGAAGAGAGTTTCATTTCACGCTCGATACTGGGCACTCACGGATTTTCGCGGGTCCCTCTCACGACGCCGGCTGCCTCCCGCCCCTTCTCGCCTTCTCCGCGCCGCAAAAAACCACCCAAGTCCGACATTTTTAAAGACGGAAGTTGCCGCTATCTCCTGCTGTGTGCAGAAGCAGCGAGATCAAAACGGCCCACTGAACGGGCCACAGGCACGTTGTTTACATCCTCTTTCAAAAGAGGAAGTAAAGAGGGACAAATGCGTGGGCGGAGAAGCAACGGTAAGCAAACGCGATTCCCCCCCCCATGTGGTGATGCTCTTAGAAGCCTACACGCAATGCACAAATGTGGTTTGCTGTTCCTTTTTCCTGTATCCCAGTTTGTTTCAAGATCTCCCGGAACACAAGGAGTGACCTGCAACCCATGTTTTCCTGCTCGTGCTATTTCGATAAGAGTTCAGTCAGTACAGTTTCCAAGCTACTGTACTGAACACAGGTAGAAAACGCAGAGCCAAAAACGTCAGGCAGCGTCGCCTTCCCTTTGTCACGCGAGTAATTAAAAGTTTGCCAGTACAGTTGACGCTCGTATTGTTATTATTATTTTTTAAGCCATCTGCGTCTTTCTATAGTGACAAACTTCGTTAGTTCTGGTTAGATAAATCTGATCAGCGAAGTGCGTTAATGAGACGGAACAAGGTTACCATTCTTTTGAAAGAAATCAGTTTGGGCTTTTTTTATGATGTGTGCGTGTGTGTGTGTGTTTTGTTTTTCTTCTTAACTTTTATGAGCAGTTCCAAGGTCAAATGTAAAATTCAAATTGTATGAAGTGTAGCCAGATGAATCAATTAAGAGTTCACAGCCGGTGCAGGAGAAGAATTGACAATTTTGCAACCCACTGGGTGCTGATAAGTTCAAATTGTTATTAACTTTTATGTAGGCTTATAATATTAAAACAAGGAAAGGGAGGCCTCTTCATACAACGTGAAGAGATTTCCCTTGTGTATATTTTTTGGAAATATAAAAATAGTTCTCAGAATGCATCACAACGGATAGATATTTGTCACAGGTATTATGAATCATTTTAGGAGCGTTTATGAATGTAAATTTCTTGACATTTTCCAGTAAAGGGTACTTCTATGAGTATAAGAAAGCTGGGGGAAAGAGTAAAAGGAATAAATGAAAGAGAAAAGAAGGGGGAAACACATTGGAAGTTTTGGGGGGGGGAAACGGAGGCAGGAAGAGAGAGAGATTAATAACTAAGCTGGGATTGTTTAGCTTGGAGAAGAAGAGGGGAGACATGATAGAGGTGTACAAAATCATGCATGGCGTGGAGAATGTGGAGAGGGAGACATTTTTCTCCCTCTCTCAAAACACTAGAACCCATTGGGTCCATCCCATGAAGCTGACTGGTGGGAGATTCAGGACAAATAAAAGGAAGTCCTTCTTCACACAGCGCGGAGTTAAATTACGGAACTGACTACCACAGGACGTAGTGATGGCCACCAATTTGGATGGCTTTCAAAGGGGGATTGGATAAATTCCTGGAGGCAAAGCCTATCCATGGCTACTAGCCCTGATGGTTGTGTGCTACCTCCAGTGTTCGAGGCAGTAAGCCTGTGTTCACCAGTTGCTGGGGAACATGGGCGGGAGGGTGCTGTTGCATCATGTCCTGCTTGATCATCCCTGGCCGATGGCTGGTTGGCCCCTGTGTGAACAGAGTGCTGGACTAGATGCACCCTTGGTCTGATCCAGCATCAGGGCACTTCTGATGTTCTTAACTAGATCAGTTGCATCTCGCTAAGATTGCTTCCCGTGCCTCCATCATATATGCTAATAATAAACTCAGGTGCTGAATTATGATGGCTAAGTACTCAAAACAGGTAAACAAGAGGCAGGTATCAGCAAGTTTGAAGGAAACCCAACATTTGTAGAATATATCAAACATATTTGGGGGGGGGGGAACACAAAAGCAGCTCAATGAGGACTGAGCATGCTCAGTGTCCAGAGAATGAGGATGGTTGGGTCGTAGGGGAATGGAATGGACTACTCTGGAAAAGGGCATGGCTGGCTGTCTGGAACACTGAACAGGAATATTCCACGCTGCAACATTTTCTTGTCGGTCCCACTTGTTTGCTGTAAAATAGTTAAATGTGTATTTCCTGTACTCGTTTTTAATTGTCAGGCATAGATTTTTTGTGTGTGTGTGTGTTTTAATTTTGCAGGGTGGGTGGGTGGAATGCTGATATCTCAGCAGCACCTGCACTGCACATCAAGTGCACCTACAACCTTGGCACACCCAACAATTATTAGCTCTTGTGGCCGGTAAAGTTTCCTCCCGTTTGTTTTTGACTTTTGTAAACCAACCAGAGAGCTTCGGCTATGTGGCGGTATATAAATGTAATAAATAAATATCAAAGCTAGGGACCCCTCTGTGCCCGGGAAGTAATATTCACCTGGAAAACATGGGGAAATGCCTTGAATGTGGGAGTTCCCTTAGCATATTCAGAAAAAAAAATCCTGACTGTTAGAGCAGAATGGCAATGGAACCAGTTACCTGGGGAGGTTGTGGGCTCTCCCACACTAGAGGCCTTCAAGAGGCAGCTGGACAACCATCTGTCAGGGATGCTTTAGGGTGGATTCCTGCACTGAGCAGGGATTTGGAGTTGATGGCCTTGTAGGCCCCTTCCAACTCTACTATTCTTTGATTCTATTCCAATGCATCCAGTTTTCTGGATGCAGGTAATGGGTCTTCTACCCGTGCTGGTCCAGGACACATTTGACAGCAGACTGGATTGTGGGGAGACCAGGGCCAGTGCAAACAGTGCAGTCTGTGCAATACATTTTACCACGTCGGTTTGATACTATCCTAATACCTGCTGTTTCCAACAACTTATCCCAGAACTAATGTAATGCAGGGAGGATCTGGTTAAAGTGATGCTATCATCAGTGTTCCTACATCTGACTTAACCTGGGATCCAAAGAACAGCCTGCACTCATCCAAGGAGCTGGCACTGTGCAGTTTTTGACTTCTAACTCTTCTTAAGAACGTAAGAAGGGCCCTGCTGGATCAGACCAAGGGTCCATCTAGTCCAGCACTCTGTTCACACAGTGGCCAACCAGCCATTGGCCAGGGATGAACAAGCAGGACATGGTGCAACAGCACCCTCTCACCCATATTCCCCAGCAACTGGTGCACACAGGCTTACTGCCTCGAATACCGGAGATAGCACTTCTTCCGAAAGCATAATCATCCCCACCCTATATCACGCACCGCTTTCGAAACTCTCTTATTTTCAACAGCAGCTGATCTCTCCAGGAAAGTGGGTCCACAGCCCTCCCCACTATGGGGCTCGAAGAACTAGCTGCGTGGCCTTGAGCTCTGAATTCATAGTTGTTGGGTTCACTGTGGCAAGCAAGGATCATAATAGGTTTCTGCCACCGCCGCATTGCCGCCACTGTATTACAGAGAAGCTTGTTCTACGATTACGCCGTCTAACCAGTGGTTTGGAGATCCCGGCAGCTTTTCCACCTTACCTGACAACTGTGTAAAAGAGAAAGGACGCGGCAGCTGCTCCCAACAAGGCACTCAAGAGATTGACTCGATACGCCACGGAACCGAAAGGGAACAGCTCAATTGCCAGTTTAGCCAGAAGAGTGAATAGTGGATATCCTGGGGGGTGAGCAACCTACCAACAAACAAGAGAACGCATTTGCATTAAGATGTCACAATGGCTGTCTAATTGAGAAATAACTCCCTTATTAGCTTAGTAATAAACCATTCAGGTTGGAGCGCAGCCCTGGAAAAAGCTGGGTTGTTGTGGGTTTTTTTCCCCCTTTTCGGAAGTGCCAATTTTAAACTTAGCAAAATATTTGCCTTAGTGGATTTGGCTGCATACATCACAGATAAGAATGCGCCACTTAGACCCGTCATTGTCATTGTCGTCCCTTAAACGGCTTGAAATTTGGGTTCATAGTATATTAGGGTCATTCAAAAGGCCGGGCTTCCTTTTTTCTTTCCTTTTTTTCATAATTACAAAAGAGGAGACGAGAGAGAGAGAGAGAGAGAGAGAGAGAGAGAGAGAGAGAGAGAGAGAGAACAGATTCGGGACCATTTTATTGGTTAGCAAGTTGAAAGACCACACTGCTATCGGATTACCACAGTGATGTCAGTCCTTAAGGTCTCGCCTAAAGGGGATCATGTGCCATAATAAAGTTTATTAAATAATAAAACTTATTAAAATTGTTAACCCGATTTATTTTATTCTCCCCAGCTTATACAAAATTTGGGTTGATAATAAGCCAGCTACTGTATATACAGTAAAGCCCTTGCTTTATAATTTAGTTTAATTGGATTTAAAACTTGGGAGTAAATTGTCGCGTGCTGTACTTATAAGTTAGCAAAAACTGTGGTTTGAAAATAAATTAATCTACTTTAACTCCATGCTTAATTAAACTTCCTTAATTCCTAAAACTGTTAATGAGAGCATTGATTAAACAATAAAACTAATACTTACTCCAAGCTCATAGGCGGCTGTGATCAGCTCCCCTGTGAAAAAATAATGTAAAACCAATAATTACTATTAGCGAAAGACACTCCTCCCAAGTTTTCAAAATCCAAACCCTTGCGTTGGGGGGTTTTGCATTAATTTGACTGGATAAAAGTGTAAATCTGTGGAGATTTAACAGCATGAAATTTTCCGAGAATATTTTCTTTCCCCTCTGATGTCGTTTGCACAACATATATTTTGTTATGTTTTTCTTGACGCTTCTTCTGATAGATAAGTGAAGGTGTAAATAATAACAACAATAATCATTTGTAAAGTTTGCAATTATTCAAGGTGCAGGAATAATTAGCAGGGAAACAGAGCAACAATCAACGAGAACTCAAGAGTTCAGAAGCAGCTCAACCTCTGTATTACCAACGTACTGATATTATTCGTTCGTTGCCCAATTACTACCGCTTCACTTTTTGAAACAGGATAACCGGGATCTCTTCTCGGTGGTTTATTCCCAAGTGCATGATGAAATCCTCTGCAAAATGATCCTCGTCATCATTTCATGACACTGCAGCAGCCCCGGTTTGGAATATCTCATT